>NC_064645.1:567136454-567441849 GCF_023864345.2 Schistocerca serialis cubense
TCATCAGGTACTCCGTATGTATGCAGATAAGACTTATGCTAATTCTATCACCCTAGATCAAGTAACTCATAGATTACCTCCTTGAAGATAATACGCTACTTGATAAATCACCTGCCGTGCATATTGGCAACATTGTTTGACAAGATCTTGAACTCGTCAGGGACTTCGCCTATTGCTGGAGAACCAAAATGGCTCAAATGGCTCTAAGCACTATGGGACTTAACATCTGAGGTCATCAGTCCCCTGGAACTTAGAACTACTTAAACCTAACTAACCTAAGGACATCACACACATCCATGCCCGAGGCAGGATTCGAACCTGCGGCCGTAGCGGTCGCGCGATCCAAGACTGTAACGCCTAGAACTGCTCGGCCACAGAGGACGGCGACTGGAGGACCTGAGGGATTTAATTGAATAGTTTACTTTAATTAATACTTAATGATAGAGTTTGATGTGGTAAACATTAGTTTTACTGAAACAATCTGCAATTTACTCAGAGCATATTAACGCCGGGATTACAAACAACTTGAGAATGAATTTTACATAAATACAAAAACAGATCATAAAAATGAATGGTTATTATGATAGCCACCAGCTGGACAATTATGACTCGGATGGTGCGCCGACGAACAAAGGACATGAAATACGTTCTAAGCCGTGATTGTAAGACTTTATAATTACTAAAAAACGAGTATGAATCTGAACAGAGCAGTCAATAGATCATTAAATAAAGGAGGTAACGGAAAAAAAAATCAACAGATGGATGAACCACAATGAATTGACTCACTACCGATACGAAACATGAATAGTTACGAGAAAAAAGTCTCTTTGAAAAAGGTATTAGATTGAAGAAAACATGCGTACTAATACGTGATGCACGTAAATTAAATTATGAAAAATGAAAGTGGGGAAACCGCGAATGAACTTCTCTTCCATCATTATAACGTCTTCACCGAAGTCGCGCAGGCGCGGCCTTAGTGTGGCTGCGGTTGAGCTGGCTCCAGACGAGACACCCTGCGCCGTGTTGCTTGCATGGGACGATGTGATGTAGTAGCGAGTGGCGGGTCTCATCATCTTCCTGATTACTGATTGTAGATACTAGACCTGTAGATACTCAGACCTCGGCAAAATCTTTCTAGCCAGTCCTAGAAGTGGTCCAAGTGCTCCTCCAATGAGCCATCTAGAAGTCACGTGAAAAATGTATCCACCAATGACACTCTTGCTTATGGAAATGAGAACCGAGTGTCACCCTGTATCTACGACCAGATTTGTTTGTCGGAAATTCTGAAGATTTTGTAGACCAACGCAGGGTGTTCTCACGAAAAGAGCAGAGTTTGGATATATCGCAGACCCATGTGCGACCATACATGTAGCTTCTAGAAACGGTGTCTGGAGACAAAAACACAGCAGGATAACGACAAGTAGACAGCTGTGGACCGGCCCGTATGTTGGCTAGTAAGTGAAGTTCTCACCCCTTCCACCAATTCCCCGTTCTGCTATAGAGGACGCCAGTCGATCGTTCCACCGCCCAATGTGCGAGGCACCAGCAGGATACTCCCTGGAGGACCTGCAATTTGAGTGACGGACTGCATATGAATAGTGTTTGCGACATTCCATCTGTTTCTGTCCCCAGCGAGGAGGAGTTGCCATGATCCAGACCAGATAAATTAAAGGGAAAAGCTACTACGAGAAGGAAGATTTAGATTAGGTACACAGAGGCGAGTTATTTACACTGCTACAAGCTACCCTCTAATCACTCATGTAATCACTCAAGAGAAGTGAGAAGTCGACAAACAAAAACCGAATCGGAAAGTGGAGCAAGAGGGTGTTGCATTCAAAGTCAGGATGCAAATAGGATACAATGTGAGCAGAAAGGTCTGAAACAGGTCGCCACCCACACCATTAGTCAGACTGCCACAGGGGTAGTCATCACTCCGAATCACTCATTTTCACTTACTCAGTGGCCACCGGTGTCGCTCTTTGTACCTCCTCAACCATTACTTTGCATTCAATATAGTGATACGTGAGTTATGAGGAGCTCCTAGACCGTTGTTTGGACGCTAATAGCCTCGATATTGTGCGCCCCTACCCCCACACACTCGGCCAGTGTACAGCCATCATTTTAACTCCCTCTTCACAGTCATTGTGCTAGCTGGACTACTGATAGTACTTAGATTTCATGCTCTTTCCTACGGCCACTCTTTGCAATAGTCGACCATTCCCGTCCGTCGGTACAAAAGCTTTGCCTGGTTTTGTTTAGCTAGCGCTGTTCCTACACATTTTTGTTTCACATTACATCCCTAACAGGCACTTGGACAGGGTTTAAGTGTACGTCATGAATTTATTACTCAAGTGACTTCCAATAGCTATTCATCATTCGATGCCACTGAGTTTTCCTCACTGACCAACTCTGCCGTCACTGCTTTCCTTCTGACAACCCCATACTCCCCGTATCTTTTAGTACTGGTGGGCTCGCTTTTCATGACGTCTAATGGTGAATAATGCATTACATTGTGCCGTCCGGATACTTTTGATCACATTGTGTACCGAAAGCACCTTAAAACCAATTGTAAATGTTCGAAACTCACGCTGCAGACAGGCGCGTTAGAATGACAGTACTGGCAGTCCTTTTCCACTGTGCATTGCCCCATCACACGCCACCTTACATGCACATAGCTGTAGCTGACTACTTAACAATGATCGATTATGGTGCGTTCCACGTTAATATCAGTTATTTAGATTATTTCTAAACATTAGACTTCGAAACGTTACATCCTACACACCCTCCGAAATAGGGGCAATAAGAGCGTCTTGCTCTCACTACTACCTCATGCAAGTACATTATATATGTACCAAGTTTGTTTGAAGTAGGTTAAAGCGTTCCTGAGATACTCTGAAAATCACCCACCCACCCACACACACACACACACACACACACACACAATCTTATTCAAGATGACATCGTAGTAGTGCATACATTGTTAACCGCATGCTGAAAATCTATTTATGTCGATATTTTTTTGTTATGTGGTGATCAATTTATTATAATATTAGCTTGTATATCGTATTTGTATTGTATACCTTTAATTAACTACGTGTAATCCAATTAAGTGCAGCATCAGCAATGGGTAAATACAAACAGTTGCCAGAATGTATATTTAAAATATGTCATAATTATTATTTCCATAATATTTATTTGTTCCCGACCAGTGCTGAATTGTTTGTAGTTACCCCTCACAAAGTTATTTAATGAATTATCCTGAAAATTTCAATTCCTTTCAATCACTCTCTAAAATTAAACGAAAACAATGACATCCTCATTGTGTTAGTAATTATCCAGTGTCAGTTTCCTGGGTGTTGGTTATTACGTTGAGATAAGTGAAGCACTGGATATTATCAGAAGTGGTTGCTCGAGTATTATCGCAAGACGATGTGTATACAATGTGCTAGTGTCGTACAGCATGATTTGTGCATACGAGACAGCACCATACTAGGGATGTATGTACGGTGGCGCTCTGTTTTAATTACACCAGATGTACATGGTGTTTTTAAATGAGTGGCGCTGTTTTAAAACTTAAAAATACGAGGGTCGTCCGCAAAGTAAGTTCCGTTTCTTTTTCTATCCGCGGCAGCGCTACGATCGCAGTTCCGAGCATGTGCCACAGATACTCTGACTCAAGGAGAAGACATTGTACGCCATTTTCAGATCGCTGCTGCCGACGTGTGCTTTGTAGTGCTTCTTCATAATGTCAGCCGTAATTGAAACTGCCGCCGCGTGTGAAATCAGATCTGTGATTCGTTTTGTAAATGCAAAGAAAGTTAAACCAAAGGAAATTCATCGGCAAATCTGCGAGGTTTACGGACAAAATGCTATGAGTGATTCAATGATTAGAGGATGGGTCAGAGTGTTCAGTGAAGGACGTGATCAAGTGCACAATGAAGAACGAAGTGGACGCCCTTCTGTGGTTACTGATGAACTGGTTCACACAATTGAAGAGGAGATTAAGCACAACCGTAAGTTAACAGCCCGGACCTTGCTCCTAGCGACATTCATCTCTTCTTACTCCTAAAATCTGTCCTTGGTGGTCAACACTTCAACGATGATGACGAGCCGAAAGAACATGTTACCACACGGTTGAATACACATGCGGCAACCTTCAATGAAGAAGGCATACAAAAACTTGTGCCACGCTATGACAAATGCCTACAAAATTTCGGAAGCTATGCAGAAAAGTAGTTTAACAGTTGTAGATTTTTGTACAATAATTTTTTTCTGTATCTGTACACGTTTGTTTTATGTAACCAAACTGATCTTACTTTGTGGAAATACCTCGTAATATGATTTATTACCTTATAATTTTTAAAACTGCAACATTCATTTACAAACACACTGTATATCGACATGGCTCTGATTCATATTCATCGTTTATGCTCAATACCAGCTTCTAGAATCGACGTTCTAACAGAGGTTGAAAAGTTCGACTTTTATGTCTCACTAGTGTGTCGCCAGTAAGTGTATCTCTAAATCGACATTTCGTCCGACATTCTGCGGAATTTGCCCTGAGCGTATCCTGGTGTTAGAGAGGCCGGATAAGATTCCTCAACGCACCAATTGAATAATTCATTAGTAATTTTCGTTGCACTTGATTTCCCATGCCAAAAAAAGACGCACTTGCCAAAAAGTTGAATTCTAAAAACTTCCAAAACAATTCTTAGCCTATCACTATCTTCTACAATCCGCAAGCCTCGTGTTCTGTTGGTATGTAAATTTTGTAAGTTCCCTTTGACTGGCCCTCCCGTTGTACTGTATATTACCACGAACCTGCTAGCCGATGACAACCTTTGGATCCCCCAGTGTGGCTTCATTCCAAGGCTGATGAGCGACAGCTAAGTAACGAAGACCCAGATCACGTGATACAGTTTTGTGATTGGATTCGAGCGATACTTACACGAGTACAGTGTGTATCAGCTGAAATTTTCTCGCAGTCTTTTGTATCTCATAGTAACTTCAGAACATCCGATCTGATCATTTCACAAGTCTCCGATACTCCATCCTTGTTTAAATTGTTATGGATTTCGTACTATGCACTCGTTGCACCATCAGCGATTAAAAGTGTCTGAAATAAGTGGTGGTACACACTTTTTACGTTATTGTTATTCTTAGCCCCAAGGGTAGTGTGTGCTGTTCTGGATGAGGCCTGTCAGAGTCCAGCTCTTGTCAGTGAATATACAGAACGAAGTGGAAGATGGGTCCCAGCTATATAAGAAGAAAGAGTATGATAAGGTTTGTATGAGGAATTAGTAAAGGAAGGACAAGGAGGTGCCGAGGGAACTTTTCCAAAAGAATGACTCTAAGCACTATGGGACTTAACATCTGAAGTCATCAGTCCAGTAGACTTAGAACTGCTTGAACCTAACTATCCTAAGGACACCACACACATCCATGCCCTAGGCAGGATTCAAACCTGCAACCGTAGCAGCAGCGCGGTTCCGGACTGAAGCACCTAGAACCACTCGGCAACAGCGGCCGGCGGGACTTTTCCACTTCGATGTAGTTTGAGATGTGGAGTGCACTACTCTAAATTACGTTTTCTATTGAAGAGTGAAAGACAAGGGACAAAAGTCTCTTCATCACACAATAGTTTTGATATGATAACAGATATTTCTACCATAAATTTAAGTTTTGATTATTTTAAACTCTTCAAACATACTGAAATGTGTCTGCGTGTGCGTGTGTGTGTGTGTGTGTGTATGTGTGTGTGTGTGTGTGTGTGTGTGTGTGTGTGTGCGTGTGTGTGTTTGTGTGAGTGAGCGTGTATGCGTTTGTTTGTTTGCGGGTGTGTGTGTGTGTGTGTGTGTGTGTGTGTGTGTGTGTGTGTGTCAACTTGATCATTATTCAGTATGAAGTCAACGAGGGTGGTTACGGTCTGTTCGGTAATAAGGATTTGAACGTGGTCCAAGATACATTGATCTAAATCCTGCCCGATAGCCGGCCGGAGTGGCCGAGCGGTTCTAGGCGCTACAGTCTAGAACCGCGCGACCGCTACGGTCGCAGATTCGAATCCTGCCTCGGGCATGGGTGTGTGTGATGTCCTTAGGTTAGTCAGGTTTAAGTAGTTCTAAGTTCTAGGGGACTGATGACCTCAGAAGTTAAGTCCCATAGTGCTCAGAGCCATTTGAACCATTTCTGGGCCTGTCCGATATTCCTCTGTGGGAGCATTCGACAAAAAAATCGTGTAACTGGCTTCGGTTGACTTTCCATCTTAAAGCTGACTTTCCATCATAAATTGATTCTAAGAAGTCACCAAAACAGTTTTATCTAGATCTCGGTTTCTTTCTACCTCTACAGTCTGTTATCTGCCACTTTGCAAATTTTATAGAGGCATTTTTGGAGTTTGAACCGTCGCTATGATGAATTGTTATCTGTTGCTTGCGTACCTTTAAAGCTAAACGTCAGCTGTATAGCTTTTATTTCTGGTAAATTATCCGGACAAAGGATGAGCGTTAGAGATTAAAGGCGCAATCGCCCAGATGTCAGTTGGGTGTCATAAAAGAAAAAAAAAGATCGTCATTTTTTCCCCACGTACTTCGCTGACAAGGATCGTAACTAAAGTGATTTCGAGTAGCTCTACAGCAAGAGAAGGAGCATATTCTCCATATCCTTTTTGCTCTTTGAATATCTCGTTCGTAGATATCTCTTTATTAAAACTGTCACAGAAATCTGTGCACGATTTAATGCCTTTTTTTTTAATGAATAGCATCTGTCGCCGATCGAGATACATCTTTTCATTTATTGAATGCTTCTATTTTTAATGGCTTCTTTGTGCTTTGCAGTTATCTCTTCGCACTCCTTTTTGTATTGACCATCCTATCACGACAGTACTGGCTTCAGCTAATTGAGCTACGAAATGCATTTGCGAAGTTATGGTAGAAGAACCACACCCACAAAAATATAATTTAACTTTTATGGCCCGCCTGGTAATCTGTTTCTCATACTTGGCCTCCGCGTTTTATTAGGAACCCACTCGTAGTCTTTAGTGTGTAAATTGTCAGAACTCAGAAGATAACTGATAACGGCGCAGGGATTTTTAATTAGAATGTTTCGGTGAATATTTTCAGATCCTGAATTCGTCTTACAGTTACGGAGAACCTGCTGAAATCTCTAGTCGGAACAATGGGATTGGAAATATTTTTATTTCCGGGACGATATCGTCTTACCCAAAGATACAGCATATGGGTAACTTCTGTGTGTTTATAGCTGTGTCGAACACTTCGTCTCCTTTCAAACTGAGCCAGCATTCTGATCTCTGTTACTGACTCTGTTTCTGCTTGGACTTATCTTTCATTCATTTAAATTGTTATGGTACTTAAACTTGTGATGCGTACTTGAAATTTCTCAGAATGTTCTTGTACCGGATTTTCATTTAGCTAAAGACGACTCCACGTTATATCCTCGCGTATACGCTCGTCCCTGGTTAACAGAAGAGAGATGGAATTGCGCAAACCAAAAGGAAATACGTTATCATCGGGTTCTGAATGGTATGGTAAAAACGTACTTACTTCTGCTGCCCATGGGAATCGAAGTGAGTGTCAAGGACATAAGGGAAATGAAACGGAATATAAACAGCGAATTTTAAATACACAATCCCGGATAGCACTACGTGACAGAAGAACAAGTGGAGGCTGATATGTAAGTCGATGTAGAAGACACAGGAGATCTAGTATTAGAGGGACAGCGTAATAGAGCTTTGGGATTCATTGCGATGAAATAAGGCCGAAGGTAAAGACTACATTCCTTCGAAATTTCTCTAATCATTGGGAAGTGGCAACCAAATAACTATTCAAGTTAGTTTGTAGAACTAATAAATGTGGAGACATACAGTCAAACATTCCGAAAAAACATCCTTCACACAATTCTGAAGACAGAAAGGGGTGATAAATGCTAGAACTACCGCCTAATCAATTTAAAATCTGATGCATCCATGTTGCTGAGGATGATAACGTACACAAGAATGGACAGGAAAATTGAGGCCCTGTCAGATGACGATCAGTTTGGGTTTAGGAAATTTAAAGGCGTGGACCAACAGAGACAACCATGAACCATGCACCTTGCCGCTGGTGGGGAGGCTTGTGTGCCTCAGCGATACTGATAGCTGTACCGTAGGCGCAGCCACAGCGGAGAGGTATCTGTTGAGAGGCCAGACAAACATCTGGTTCGTGACACATCTTATACATTTTTAATGATTAGTTATTACTACAACATTGAAGTGTAAGTACTTAATTAATAATTCGAGATGTAATTCGAAAATTCCAGCATTTAGGTTAAGATTCGACATAAAGTCGCGCAGGAGACCTGCGCCCATGATGTAAACTTGACAGCACTTGTTACGTCAGTGCTAAATGGCTCTATATAAACGAAATTGTCACTTGTTGCCAAGTTTCTATATTGACGCGTTTCGGACGGTACCCGTTTTCAGAACATATGTCAAACGAAATACAAGATCATTAGCACAAGCGCAATTTACAAATGTCATGACAGTGTTAAAAATATATTCAAAAAATAATTGGTACAGTGGCGTTATTGATGTGGCACTATACCCACACTCCTCGACACCTAGCGGGACTCTCTGGTGGGTTTTATAACAGCGACTCTCCATCGATTCAGCACTAATGGTGAGGACGGATGCACGTGATATTATACTGTGTATGAAGGATATTCTGTTTGGTATGACTACTTCATTTTTTGAATATTTTTATAATATTTTTTGTATCGCTACTCTTCATGACATTTCTAAATTACGCTTGAGCTCATTACTTTGTATTTTGTTGGGTAGACGTTCTGAAGATGGACTGCGCCCGAAACGCGTGAGTTTGAAAATTTGGTTCAGATGGTTCAAATGGCTCTGAGTACTATGGGACTTAGCTTCTGAGGTCATCAGTCCCCTAGAACGTAGAACTACTTAAACCTAACTAACCTAAGGACATCACACTCATCCATGCCCGAGGCAGGATTCGAACCTGCGACCATAGCGGTCGCGCGGTTCCAGACTGAAGCGCCTAGAACCGCTCGGCCACTGCGGCCGGCTATGAAAATTTGTGAACAACGAGTGACCATTTCGTTTCTACCGGTTAATTTAGCATTGACATAATAAATGCTCTCAGCTACACAAAACATTAGTACTTAGCTATGTAAATTGCTATACAGCGAAAAACAAGTAATTCTGAGCAACCAAACAGCTCACTGTAGTGATATGCGTTTTAATGGTGTCTTCTTGCAATTTTTTGTAATCTGGAGTTGAAAATTCTGTAGAAGATTCTGAAACTCGTCTTTTATTACACATATGATGAATCTAATCATCTTGAGAGGTTACAGTGTGGACACTTGCGTATTTTTTAGAACGGACATGGTAATTTCTCAGTGAAGAACGACGTTCTGAGCAGATTAGGCATATATACCAACAAACGGTAATTGCGGAACTTCTGTGGCTGTTGCGGGCTCTCCGACCGTGGGCTTTGTGGGCCGTGACGTCACGTCGTGTTTCCGACCGCAAATATTTCAACCGTGGGTTTCCCGACCATCAAAGGAGACTACACCAGTGGCGGACGCTGTGCCAGCAATTTTGTGCTAAAAACATCCCTTCATATTTTATCCAGATGGGATTGGCGCTGCATGTAGTGCATAGCCACGTATAAATGCTTTTTCTGTATTTATCCTTTTAATTTTTAACTTTTTCATTTTTACCTTCTTTATTTCTTCAGTTTTAGTGTAATAAATGGTTAAACTTCTAGTCATAATCGATGAGTTTTAATTTCTCACTTAATTTTTTGTAGGTAAATCAGAGATTTTAAACGTCTTCTTAGGTTTCCCGAGTGCATATATATTATTATAACATCTTTTAACCTTTCGCCAAGGTCTATGTAACTTTGTATTTTTTTTGAAGAGTCAGGCCAAAAGAATCGTTTTTAATTTCAAATATAGCATTTACTGCTTCCTTCTCCAGCTTATTTATCAAATTATACATTTGAATGTTTTTGATGTATTGAGGAGCTCAGTTTTCCATGCCAACCTTCGACAGCATTCGTGGTCCTCTCCCGCCAGTTAAGTACTTCGCGCATTCCAGTTGGTATACTACAATTTTTCATCCATTGATTTACCATATCCTGTGAATTTCATGACTTTTTTTTCCACTAGCCATTTCTTCCATTATTACCACCCGTGCTTCGGCAACACTGGTGGAAGGTATACCACTGCATCTCTCATGTGGCAAAACAATCGGAGTTCTTCTCCATCCCTGTTTTCTGGTGTTAATCGTAAGTCTTTGTTTTATTTCCACGGTCCTAGCTGAAGGGACAATTGCAGCCTTAAAGGGATGTTTCGGGGAAGACTTTTCATTTTTTTTGTATTGTTGTTGTAGTCTTTAGTCCAGAGTCTGGTTTGATGCTGCTCTCCATGCTATTCTATCCTGTGCAAACCTCTTGATCTCCGAATAACTACTACAACTTTCATCCTTTTGAATCTGCTTAGTCTATTCATGTCTTAGTCTTCCTCTACGGTTTTTACCCTGCACGCTTCCCTCCGATACTAAATTGGTGATCCCTTGATGCCTCAGAACATGTCCTACCAACCAAACCCATCTTCTAGTCAAGTTGTGCTACAAATTCCTCTTCTCCCCAATTCTGTTCAGTACCTCCTCATTACTTACGTCACCTACCCATCTAATATTCAGCATTCTTCTGTAACACCACGTATAGAAAGCTTCTATCCTCTTATTGTGCACGCTGTTTATCGTCCATGTTTCACTTCCATACATGGCTACACTCCATACAAATACTTTCAGGAAAGACTTGCTGACACTTAAAGCTATACTCGAAGTTAACAAATTTCTCTTCTCCAGAAACGCTTTCCTTGCCGTTGTCAGTCTACATTTTATATCCTCTCTACTTCTGCCATCATCAGTTACTTTGCTCCTCAAATAGCAAAACTCATTTACTATTTTAAGTGTCTCATTTACTAATCTAACTCCCTCAGCATCACCTGATTTAATTCCACTACAGTCCAGTATCCTCGATTTGCTTTTCTTGATGTTCATCTTACGTCCTCCTTTCAAGACACTGTCCATTCCGTTCATCTGCTCTTCCAGGTCCTCTGCTGTCTGTGACAGAATTACAATGTCATTGGAGAACCTCAAAGTTTTTATTCCTTCTCCATAGTTTTTAATTAATTCTACACATTCGTCTTTTGTTTCTTTCAGTGCTTGCTCAGTTTACAGATTAACAACATCGGGGATAGGCTGCAACATTCTTTCACTCCCTTCTCAACCACTGCTTCCCGTTCGTGCCCCTCGACTTGCGGCGGAGCGGTGTTAAAAAAAGGTTCGCTAGCACTGAGTGATGCAAGCTGCAAATTAATGTACATCTACCTCAGTGCAGCGTTCGTTCACCATCTGTTGCTCTGCATTCGTAAGTACTATGTAGACGATGTTAAAAGCAGCGTTGAAGAAAACCATCGTCCATACTTACGATTGAATAGTCCGCGTAACTCAGGTAACAAAATAAACCTGTAAATCTATAATAATAACAGGCAAAAGTGGATGCTTCCTTCTTTCATTGAAAATGTCCACTTCCAAGTACTAATGTCTTTTATTGTCTTTTAGTTAAGGTGTCAACAAGCCCACATTTACGTCGATAGCATTTCTAATACTAGTTCATGCAGCTTACATCACATACAAGACAGCCAGAAACGTATTAAGTCCAACCTGAAATATTACTAGATAAATACAGTCAATACTCTGCTACGAAATGAGTTTCACACTCGGTCCTTTTAAGTGGATTCTTCAAAGGAAGATGCTCGCCAAAAACTGTTCTGTAAATGCATACTAAACACGCCACGGAGAATTTTTCACAAAGGCCAATAGATTCACATGTGGTTTTCTCTACAACGAACACTCCAAAATCTTCCAAACTTCACAGAACTGTTCGTAAACGCATCTGCTTGCACGGAGATATAAACCAAACGCGAAATAACCGTCACTTCTGCATTTTACAAATAACTTTTTCGGACACGTCTAACATTACCTTCTCGTCCGGCAGCTAGTCCACGACTGTCTGAATGCCGTTGCTTTCTGGGCATATAACTCATTCCAACGCATGGGAAAGACTTGACTCTGATTGGTTGATCAGAACGAACAGCCAATCAGATCAATCTTTCATATCATATTAGTGCTTAAACTGTTTTACTCCAATTAACATTCGCAGATGCATTTACGTCATTTCATGCTACAAATATTAACCAAATGTTCCACCAAACCAAACCAAACGAAAACTAAGAGAAAACTATGCTTGAAATTTACTTTAGAACTGACTATCCTTTTATTACCTTTCTGGCTTCCTCATTACAAAAGCAAACACTCGTAGACATACGTCATCCTCCAGTCAGCGGGATTAACAGTTTTCATGACACCCTGGTGGCGTAACACTTGCTAGTTACGTAAGGTGTAATACAGTTTAGAATTGAAATTTGATGCGTGTCCCACATACACACTCACATTCACTCTCATTTACTCTTACCATAACACAAAATATAAATATTAACTTTTAAACTGTTATTTTCATTATGAAAGAAAAACTATCGAAAGTTTAGAATTGAAAATGTCTATAAAATAAATCGGCATACTGAGGTTGCTAGCCGGCCGAAGTGGCCGCGCGGTTCTGGCGCTGCAGTCTGGAACCACGAGACCGCTACGGTCGCAGGTTCGAATCCTGCCTCGGGCATGGATGTGTGTGATGTCCTTAGGTTAGTTAGGTTTAACTAGTTCTAAGTTCTAGAGGACTAATGACCTCAGCAGTTGAGTCCCATAGTGCTCAGAGCCATTTGAACCATTTTTGAGGTTGCTATTACTGTTTTCAAATAACAAAAGAAATATAAACTGTTATTGTTCCTATTTGAATTTACTTTCTTAAGTGTCGGTTAAGTACTTTTTTTAACGTTTTTTTTTTTGTATCTCCGACTATTATAGGTAGCAGTATCAAATTTTGACACAAAGGACATGTATCAAATTTGGAATAAAACAGATAGTATGTAACATAGTTATTTAGTTTCTTAGGTGAGGTGAATAACTGATTTCAGTACGCGCCACAGTGAGCATTCTCGCGGTCCGCTTTAGCGACAGGTGGGGCTATGACACATACGGCAGGCCACAAGTCGGCCGCTGCCGAATGCCACTATACTGCAGGCTTCCAAACCAGCTTGTCATAACGTAACAAAACTTACTGAAAAAATCTGCAGTCACGTAATAGCTGTGACGCTACAGTCTCTTATAGCTGCCATCTGGTTTCTGAAGAAATTGCAAATAGGCTTTTGCTCTCTGTATTTCACACCCGCTACATTGAGATTTTGAAAGAGAATATTCCAGTCAACATTGTCAAAAACTTTCTCTAAGTCTACAAATGCTATAAACGTAGGTTTGGCTTTAAAATGAGTCGTAGTGTCAGTATTGCCTCGCGTGTTCCAACATTTCTGTGGAATCCACGCGGTTCTCCCCTGGAGTCGGATTCTACCAATTTTTCCATTCATCTGTAAAGAATTCGTGTTAGTACTTTCTTTGGGATTTGAATTATTTAATTGTATCCCTTTTCAAAGTCAAGCAATGGAGTTCCCTGTGACTGCCCACTTCAGTCCAGGAAAAAGGTCTGTCATACGTATCTTGCCTTTAGTCTGGGAGGAAAGCAAATAATATAGGCAATACCTTCATCTCTTCTTCTGTGTTTCCGATGTCAACGTGTATTGTATAAGGTTGTTTGAATTGTTTCTAACAACCGTCAAATGTCCCATCCATATGAACAGTTCCTTTTTCACACAGGATTTTCTCCGCTTCTTCACAACCGAGCACCAGGATTCTTGTACCAGTAACAGAGCCATCGTCAGTTTTCAGAAAACTGTTACCTGCAGTTTATTTCAAAACGTCTTTACTGAGTTGAAAATCCCAACTAATGTCAGGGTTCAGGCTTGTGCCGATAGCTTACCTACTTGCTTTCTACGATGCAACCTAGGGTTAATGTAATTTTCAAACGGCCTCGGCACTTAATCCGCTACGAATTAACGTACGTATACTCATCACATTTTCTGTGCACCCGGTAGCCATGACCATCCTTTAGGAGACACAGATTGCCTTTCGTTATTGTAATTATCTCCATTACTCACAGTGTACAGAACTGAATTAGCTTAGGCCCGCGAAGGTACACGGAAACGAAGGCTGTTGGCGAGGGCACTGCCCGACTGAGGTTACTACACATCCGTTGCTCGTGAACGGATGGCGTAAATCAGCAGTGGGAAAGGATCTGGCAGGAAAATCCACGGTGCAAAATTCGCTGGTTGGAAGTCCGCAAGGTGTGTGTGAAAAGCGGTGCCATAGCTGTAATACGTATAACGCACGTCACTAGGATGGAGCGGTGTGGCAGGAGGGAGATGGTAGAGGCCAACCGTTGGGAAAGAACGTGACAGAACTAGTGGGGAAAAACGTTACTAAGCTGAACAGCGGTGCCCAGATTCAGGGGAACGAGGGTGTGAGGTATCTGTTGTTTGGACTCGAAAGCGGGAGGAACTCTGTATCCAAAACGCCAACGGCTCACAGCGCCTCATAGCGCTAAATGTTGGGATTTCAAGTATTTCACGATTCCGGTTCACATCGTGGCTTACAGTTATGCCGTGAGTGAGACCATAGAGGAACATTAAAATTTTCACAGGGAAGTGTGTTGACACACATTGTTCATGCATTTCGAAAGACACTTCGAGTCGCCTTCTTGTGAATTTTGCCTTACTGTTAAAGTTAGTGAGATAATAAGTGCGACTACAACAGAATTACGTTTTAATGAATAAACTAATTTCAAAGGTGTTCCTTATGTCGTCTAGCTTATTTGATAAAACCAACTCCAGCCACATTCATTTTTTTTGTATTGCAGTTAACAAGTCTGCAACGAAATTCATAAATTGGTAATTGGTTGTAAAATAGGAACTGTTTAACTGTTTTGCAGCGGCGTGCCAACAGTTTCTAGGAAACAATCAAGGAGCCAAAATCAATTCATGAAAATCCGATCGTGCACTTAAGTTCTCCTCCCAAGATACTTTTATTGAAACTGGCTGGTAGCCAGTACGAAAGGGGGCAAATCCAGTTTACGACTTCGAGTCAGAAAAGTTCACCAATACCGTATGACACATATACTAAGTAGGTCTAAAGTATTGTAAATCTGCAGCAGACTAGGCAGCTGTGTGACTTTCAACATAATCCTGTAATAATAAAACATTTTGAAGTGTCAGCTTTCGCTAGTTGTTAGTTAAAGCACTTCTTTTGCTTTATACAGCGGTAATTTGTCTTTAACTCCTTACAAACGTAACTCATCGATCGCGTCATTGGATTACGTTTGTTATCCCTTCGGCACCACGTTTTGGTTACAGAAAAGTACGCAATGCGTCTCGTATTTGTGCTTGTTTATAGCAGCCTCGGAACCGTTGCATTGGAAGATAATGTTGCATAAGTAATACCGTGTGAACCCATCTGCAGGTGGTGAGCAGTATCTGCTAGAATACGAGTAAAATTCTTTGAGTATATGTACGAGGTTGGAACTTAAATAGTGGCAACTATTTATTAACAACCGATACAAAAGAGTTACATGTTTGCACCTGTTAACTGTCCTTCAAAGTAGTGACCAGCGTTGTGTAGAGCCCGTTGCCAGCGATGTGAAAGGCGTAGTATGCCGTTAGTAGAGCCTGTTCTATTTATGGTGCGAATGGAGCGGTCTGCTGCTTGTCTGTCGAATCTCAGGAACAGTTCTGAAGCGAATGCCATGAAGTGGTTCCTTCATCTTCGGAACCAAATCAAAGTCACAAGGACTTAAGTCCGGGAAGTATTGCAGTTGTTAGCTTGATGTATATTGCTTTGTTTGCGTATAGAAATGTAATTGGACACAGGTATTTGTGGGAAGCGTAGACGTGTGTGTCTGTGTGTGTGTGTGTGTGTGTGTGTGTGTGTGTGTGTGTGTGTGTGTGTGTGTGCTTTATGTCGCTCGTAATTCTGGCGCGTCTCACTTTATATGCCTGCTTCATAAAGTCTCTGCGGCCATAACCCACGTGGCTTTATCCTTCAGGGTGGAGCGAAGCATCCTCCCTGTTTCAGCAAATCAGTGGTACGGTCCATTAGAGTACGCTAACCAGACACTTTGCTGACAATATCCTGAGATTTATTGTGAGCTACTCTGGGAGCATAGGAATTACATGACGATTCATCTAAATGCGTTCATTAAATAAAGAAACCAAATTTTTGGGATGCTTCCAGTACTGCTAGGAAGGTAAAGTTTATTTTAATTTTTTGTTTTGGTACCTGAGCAGGACTCATGCAGTCATCACCATACACAAAAGGTTTAATACAGTGTAGAGCAATCTACACGTTGTAAATCAACATCACCATAAAATTACAGTAAAAACAGATTAAAGGTTGACCTGATCATCCAACAAAAAGGCTTATTAAAAGCGATATATTGTCAAGTCTTTCACGGATAGCGGAACTGTTACTGATGTAGGCTGTCAATAAGATGCGGTTGTCATCTCCTTCTTTACTGCTTTCGCACTATGAGGACACAAAGAGATCAATATGAAATAAATTCTTCCTTAACAATCACAGTTGAAGATGACGTGCCTTATAGTGCCCTTGATTGTTGTAAAACATCGATCTTTCTCGTGTCAGGACTTAATAATACGCACTGGATTCACTTTCCGATAATCTTTGTCTTCGTATCTGGAGATCTCTTTCCATTCTGTCTTACACTTATCTCTGGTTATTAATTTAATAACGTTTAAAAGGTATGTACACTCATGCTCATAAATTAAGGATAGTGCTGATACATGGCGAGACAACGCTGTGGTGGACGGTTTGCGGGTTTAAATCACCTCGGGGTATGGCCATGCGGTGCATTTGACCTGCGGTCGTCGCGCGGTGGCGCTGGCAGCAGTCCACATACGCAGATGTGTGTTGATGCATGTCAGAGTACGGTGCAGCGAGTAAGTGTGCAGACGTTTTCAGGTATGCTAATGGTGACTGTGTGTTGAAAATGGCTCAAAGAACACATATTGATGACGTTATGAGAGGTAGAAAACTAGGGCGACTGGGACCTGATCAAACACAGCAGGTCGTAGCACGGGCCCTCCGTGTGCTACAAAGTGTGATCTCAAGATTATGGCAACGATTCCAGCAGACAGGAAACGTGTCCAGGCGCTACAGTACGGGACGTCCACAGTGTACAACACCACAAGAAGACCGATATCTCACCATCAGTGCCCGCAGACGGCCACGGAGTACTGCAGGTAGCCATGCTCTGAACCTTACCGCAGCCACTGGAACAGTTGTCTCCAAAAACACTGTCTATAGACGACTGAACAGACATGGTTTATTCTCCCGGAGACCTGCAAGGTGCATTCCACTGACCCCTGGTCACAGGAGGGCCCGTAAAGCCTGGTGTCAAGAACACAGCACATGGTCATTGGAACAGTGGTCCCAGGTTATGTTCACAGATGAGTCCAGGTATAGTCTGAACAGTGATTCTCAACGGGTTTTCACCTGGCGTGAACCAGGAACCAGATACCAACCCCTTAATGTCCTTGAATGGGACCTGTATGGATGTCGTGGTTGGATGGTGTGGGGTGGAATTATGATTGGTGCACGTACACCCCTGCATGTCTTTGACAGAGGAACTGTAACAGGTTTGGTGTATCGCGACGACATTTTGCATCAGTATGTCCGCCGTTTCAGGGGTGCAGCGGGTCCCACCTTCCTCCTGATGGATGATAAGGCACGACCTCACCAAGCTGACATCGTGGAGGAGTACCTTGAAACAGATGATGTCAGACGAATGGAGTGGCCAGCCTGTTCTCCAGACCTAACCCCCATCGAGCACGTCTGGGGTGCTCTCGGTCGACGTATCGCTGCACGTCTTCAAACCACTAGGACAGTTCAGGTGCTCCGACAGGCACTCGTGCAAGAATGGGAGGCTATACCCCAGCAGCTGCTCGACCACCTTATCCAGAGTATGCCGACCCGTTGTGCGGCCTGTGTACATGTGCATGCTGATCATATCTCATATTGATGTCGGGGTACACGGGCAGGAAACAGTGGCGTTTTGTAGCACATGTGTTTCGGAAAGGTTTTCTCAACTTACCACCAATACTGTGGACTTACAGATCTGTGTCATGTGTGTTCCCTGTGTGCCTATGCTATTAGCGCAAGTTTTGTGTAGTGCCATGTTGTGTGGCACCACATTCTGCAATTATCCTTAATTTATGAGCATGAGTATAGATCTGTGGATGATATAAACAATAAGACTGGCAAAGGCAAGCGAACCAAAAAAAAAATTAAATGTTATTCTCTGGAACAATATCATAACGCAAGGAGAAACCCTCTCATCTATCATACCATTGTTGAAAGTATCGCGACGTGTGGCTCAGAGCTGTGGGAACTAACTCAAAGGCAAAAAGACCTTCTGTGGCTGTCGAGATGGGTTTTTGGAGACGGAGATGTAGATTTCCCAAGCTTGATCACGACAGATATCACAGAAGCAGAGAGATCATGAACACCGAAAACACAATTTTCGATTGCATAGAAAGGAAGCACCTGCTCTTCACGTTTCGGCACCTACCTGCAGGAGTATCTGCACTCGGTAGTTGCGCGTACACACTAGTTCACCACTTGAAAACCTGTGTGACAGGATTCTATGTCCAACTAAATGCAAAGTCAAACAGCTGCATTATAGATTCAAACAGAAAATTCTTCCTTTTTTATTGAGGCCGCTGATTTGCTGTTGACCAGGCTAGTCCAAACTGTGCCCCTGGGGCGCTAGCGCCCGCGGCCAGCAGCCCGGGCGAATTCGTGTGTTGCTGCAGTGGAAGAGCCGCGCCGCTTAGCTGGTCCTGCGGGCCGCCCGAACGCCAGCCAATAGATACACTCCTGGAAATTGAAATAAGAACACCGTGAATTCATTGTCCCAGGAAGGGGAAACTTTATTGACACATTCCTGGGGTCAGATACATCACATGATCACACTGACAGAACCACAGGCACATAGACACAGGCAACAGAGCATGCACAATGTCGGCACTAGTACAGTGTATATCCACCTTTCGCAGCAATGCAGGCTGCTATTCTCCCATGGAGACGATCGTAGAGATGCTGGATGTAGTCCTGTGGAACGGCTTGCCATGCCATTTCCACCTGGCGCCTCAGTTGGACCAGCGTTCGTGCTGGACGTGCAGACCGCGTGAGACGACGCTTCATCCAGTCCCAAACATGCTCAATGGGGGACAGATCCGGAGATCTTGCTGGCCAGGGTAGTTGACTTACACCTTCTAGGGCACGTTGGGTGGCACGGGATACATGCGGACGTGCATTGTCCTGTTGGAACAGCAAGTCCCCTTGCCGGTCTAGGAATGGTAGAACGATGGGTTCGATGACGGTTTGGATGTACCGTGCACTATTCAGTGTCCCCTCGACGATCACCAGTGGTGTACGGCCAGTGTAGGAGATCGCTCCCCACACCATGATGCCGGGTGTTGGCCCTGTGTGCCTGGGTCGTATGCAGTCCTGATTGTGGCGCTCACCTGCACGGCGCCAAACACGCATACGACCATCATTGGCACCAAGGCAGAAGCGACTCTCATCGCTGAAGACGACACGTCTCCATTCGTCCCTCCATTCACGCCTGTCGCGACACCACTGGAGGCGGGCTGCACGATGTTGGGGCGTGAGCGGAAGACGGCCTAACGGTGTGCGGGACCGTAGCCCAGCTTCATGGAGACGGTTGCGAATGGTCCTCGCCGATACCCCAGGAGCAACAGTGTCCCTAATTTGCTGGGAAGTGGCGGTGCGGTCCCCTACGGCACTGCGTAGGATCCTACGGTCTTGGCGTGCATCCGTGCGTCGCTGCGGTCCGGTCCCAGGTCGACGGGCACGTGCACCTTCCGCCGACCACTGGCGACAACATCGATGTACTGTGGAGACCTCACGCCCCACGTGTTGAGCAATTCGGCGGTACGTCCACCCGGCCTCCCGCATGCCCACTATACGCCCTCGCTCAAAGTCCGTCAACTGCACATACGGTTCACGTCCACGCTGTCGCGGCATGCTACCAGTGTTAAAGACTGCGATGGAGCTCCGTATGCCACGACAAACTGGTTGACACTGACGGCGGCGGTGCACAAATGCTGCGCAGCTAGCGCCATTCGACGGCCAACACCGCGGTTGCTGGTGTGTCCGCTGTGCCGTGCGTGTGATCATTGCTTGTACAGCCCTCTCGCAGTGTCCGGAGCAAGTATGGTGGGTCTGGCACACCGGTGTCAATGTGTTCTTTTTTCCATTTCGAGGAGTGTATATTTGTTCGCCCGTTTTCCCTTCGGGCAGTGGACGTCTCACAAGCGCGTCAACTAGAGCTGATCGACCTACAGTGCCATATCCGCCTGAAGGACCGCTTCCTTATGTGTAACTTCCTAAAACTAAGAACCGCTCATTCCTTGGCGATAAAACTTTGACCAATTCTTTGAGGTTAGCAGTCTCACGGAGTATTGTACCACGCCTAGACAAAATCGTTTCCTCGAAAAAGAAAAACGTGTAAAATGTTAATTGTCTTCTTTAACAATCTTACATTCTCATCCCATTTTCTTCAACAATGTTGACTGTAAGAAGAAAAGAGCTTTATAACCTTAATTCTATTTTAATAAGTTTTCAAACTTTGTCAGTTAAAATTATTACTTACAAAACAGCAAACTAAGGATCCGATTTCTAAACTCTGAAAAGGATACAAAAAATTGTAGCACGAAGTATAACAAAAAATACTTACTTGTCACTACTAACAGTAAGAATGAGACTATATCCCTTACAAAAAAATAATTCTCAAATAGAATATTTTGTTTACGTTTGATCTGACCTCGGGACAGTCCAGCGCAGAGCAGTGCTGTGCTGTGCGGTCTCTCTCTCTCTCTCTCTCTCTCGCTCGCTCCTATGGCGACTAGCGACACACGGTCGCTGACGGGGCGCTGAACTACACTGACCAGGTCTAATAGAGTTCAAACGTTTCTAACGTAAACGAAAAAAACTTAAACTCCGTCCACAGGCCCTGGCGGACCCAGCGGTACCGACCGGCCGCCGTATCACCATCAGCCCGCAGGCGTCACCGGATGCGGATGTGGAGGGGCATGTGGTCAGCACACCGCTCTCCCTGCCATGTGTCAATTTACGAGACCGGAACCGCTACTTCTCAATCAAGTAGCTTCTCAGTTTGCCTCACAAGGGCTGAGAGCACCCCGCTTGCCAACAGCGCTCGGCAGATCGGATAGTCACCCATCAAAGTGCTAGCCCAGCACGACAGCGCTTAACTTCGATGATCTGATGGGAACCGGTGTTACCACTGCGGCAAGGCTTACACAAGTGACTATTACAAATCCTTACTAATAATGGCAACAGCAATTCATTGACAACTGACAATCAGCTAAGCAGTTGTGAAGTATATTACAGGTACACGAAATATTAATAATCTTCCCACAACATACAGTGGCAACAATTGTACGAGGGTTGGAAATTAAAATAGTGGCAACTGTTTATTAACAAACGATACAAAAGAGTTACATGTTTTCACCTGTTACTATCCTTCAAAGTAGTCACTAGCGTTATGTAGAACCCGTTGTCAACGATGTGGAAGACACAGTGTACCGTTAGCAATGCTGTGAATGGAGCGGTCTAAAGTTATGTTGATTCTCGTGTACGACTGTGATGGTGTTATCTTAACGCATTACGTTCCTTCACGGCAGACCGTCAACGCACAGTATTACTGTTCGTTTTTGGAGCATCATCTGCGACCAGCTTTGCGAAAGAAGCGGCGACACTTTCTGCGCAGCCCACCCGTCATTTTGCACGACAATGCGCGGGCGCATACAGCGCAAGCTGTGGCTGCGCTGTTCGGTCGATGGGACTGGCAAGTACTGTACCTTCCTCCATACTCCCCGGACTTAGGTCCTTGTGACTTTGATTTCATTCCGAAGATGAAGGAACCACTTCGTAGCATTCGCTTCAGAACTGTTCCAGAGATTCGACGGGCAGTAAACCGCTCCCTTCGCACCATCTACAGAACGGGCTCTGCTATCGGCATATTACGCCTTCCACATCGCAGGCAACGTGCTCTACACAACGATGTTGACTACTTTGAAGGACAGTAACAGGTGCAAAAATGTAACTCTTTTGTATCGGTTGTGAATAAATAGCTGCCACTGTTTAAGTTCCAACCTCGTACATATACTCAAAGAATTTTATTCGTATTCTAGCAGACACTGCTCACAACCTACATATGAGTTGACACGGTATTACTTATGCAACATTATATTCCAATGTAACGGTTCCGAGGCTGCTATAAATAAGCAAAAATACGAGACACACTACGTACTTTTCTGTGACCGAAACGTGGTGCCGAAGGGATAACAAACGTAATCCAATGACGCGATCGACGCAGACTTGGGAAAGCAAAGCTGAGACCCAACACGAACTGATCGAAATGAAGTCAAAGCTAAGACTGAACATAGACCGATTGAAATGACGCCAACGTCGACATTATAAAGACTCGAGCTAGAATATTAAGCAATTTTGGTTATTAACTTATAGTTTGAAAATCCCATAGGTTAAAATGTTCATTCCTAACTGGCAGTTGAAACTATGATCATTTTGGTTTAATAAATATTGCATATGAGCAACTGCTGTTAAAATGTACAGAATCAAACTATGTGTACACATTGAGATTCACTGGAGTACAAGAATGGAATACACACTGAATGATGACATTTAGTTATTGAAAATGAATTACGTAATTCTTAATTAGTAAAGGTTATCACATAATATGGGTGCGTTGGATGCAAGAACTTCAGATTAACAAAAGAATGTGATCAAATGCTGAAATGTTACAGTACTCTGGTCATAACCTGTTCCGAAAGTTTAGGCTAATTGAAATCTTTAACAAACAATATCTGATAAAGTAATTAAGTTTCAGAAAATATAATTACACTGCTGAAATCAGGGGCAAGAACACTCAATAGTGAATTAGGTCTTTCATCTAGATCTAACGTGTTAGTTCACACCGTTTCTATAGATAGCTGGCTCCACGAAATTGTATAATTACACTTTTCAACTACTGCAGTGCTAATGAAACTAATTATTGCAATACCTTCAGAATAATAAATAGCATGAACTGAATAATCTGGTTTTGAACGGGCTTTACGTTTATGCAAAACTGACATTTTGTGTAACATGTGCTCACTATCGTAAGATTACAACAATATCTGAGTAAGAATACTGGCAAAAAATTTATATATGCTTTAACTAATAATTGGAGCATGGATAAAGGAGGACGGTGTGTACCAGTCTTGCTTTGTCAGATACGCTGGTGTGGCCCCTTGCAATGTATGCCGGACACAGCATGGCGAAAAGTAATGTGGCAACGGACTCCGCAGCAAAGAAGATAGCGTGGCAGACCTTGGTGTTGCTGAAAAGATTAATTCACAAAAGGAATGGCGGCGAGATGTCCTAATGAAGCAGACTGGGTCAATATATTTGCTCTCCGGTTAGCTTGTCTACCGTTTGATTGCCTGGAACTCCATAGTGAGCAAATTTATCATGTTATACGTTATTGGATGGTTAGATCGTTCACTGTGCAGATGTCTTAGTAGTTGTAGCACTGATCTCGAATAAGAAAGGGTAACGAACTCATAACCCACGTGCTTCACCGCTTATTGATGGACTCGTAGTATAGCCAAAAGCTCGACTGTCATAATCGTTAATTCCTTAGGTAGCTTGAATTTCATTGCAATATGACCAGTGATATCCCAGAAAGCACAACCACATTCACCATCATCCTTCGAGACGTCGGTGTACATGATCCTTACGGTTCTATGTCTGAAGAGATACTCCTTCAAGACGTAAATATTTGCATAACCACCTCCAGAACCCAGGTCTAGTGCAGCTTGTGGTCCCAGTACACTGGAAAAGTAGTGTGCTTCAAAGCAGACTAATTTTTGTGCAGGCAGGCTTCTTTTCAGAAACGGACTAATATCCATATTTGTGGCAGTGTGAAGAGGAAGACTTTATCTGGACTTACAACTCACTTCCACGAAAGTATTGATATCTTGTAATATCTGGTCCTATGGGAACTGCATCGTATTAGTTAAAAGTTTTCCACTGATGTGTTTGTGGTGTAGATGTATGGGAGGTTCGTTTACTTCTGCTGAAACCGCATTAGTTGATGTAGACTGCATTGTCCCCAGGTATACTGCTAAGTGCTGTACAGTGAGCAGCCAGAACGTTATAAGCACCTACCTAATAGCTGATATGTTCACCTTTTGCACGTGTAATATCGGCGACGCGTCGTGGCATAAAAGCAGTCAGGACATGGTAGGTCGATGCAGGTCGATGGTGGATGTCGGCCCACATCTGCACACACAAGGCACCTAATTTGTATAAATTCCGGGGAGAGGGGCGATGAGCTCTGAAGTTCAATCACATCCCAGATGTGCTCGATCGGGTTCAGATCTGGCAAGGTGGGGGGCCAGAACATCAATTGGATCCCGCCACTGTGTGTGTCGAACCACTCCTTCACATTCCTGGCCTTGTGACACGACCCATTACCTTGTTGAAAAATGCCACTGCCATCGGGAAAGATGATAGTCATGAAGGGGTGTATGTTGTCTTTCAACCAGTGTACGATACTGCTTGGCCGTCATGGTGCCTTGCACGAGCTCCTCTGAACCTATGGATGCCCACATGAATGATCCTCAGAGCATAATGGAGCTGCCTCTACCTTGTCTCCATCCCGCAGTACAGGTAGCAAGGAGCTGTTGCAAGACGACGTATTCGCATTGGTATGATGAAGAGGGTATAGGATTCATCAGATCATGCAACGCTCTGCCACAACACAAACGTACAGTGCAGATGGTCACGTGCTCGTTTCAGTCATAGTTGTAATGTCGTGGTGTTAACATTGGCACATGCACGGGTCGTCGGCTGTAGAGGCTTATCGTCAGAAGTATTCGGTGCACTGCGTGTTCAAACACACTTGTACTCTGACACTTCCTGGCAGATTAAAACTGTGTGCCGGACCGAGACTCAAACTCGGGACCTTTGCCTTTCGTAGGCAAGTGCTCTAATATTTGAGCTATCCAAGCACGACCCACGCCCCTTCATCACAACTTTACTTCTGCCAGTACCTCGTCTCCTACCTTCAAAACAAAATGCCACTGCCATCGGGAAACAGGATCGTCATGAAGAGGTGTATGTGCTCTTTCAACCAGTGCTTGATCGTCATGGTGCCTTGCACGAACTCCATTTGACCCTTCCAAACTTGGAAGGTAGGAGACGAGGTACTGGCGGAAGTAAAGTTCTGATGACGTGGTGTGGGTCGTGCTTGGGTAGCTCAGATGGTAAAGCAGTTCCTGCGAAAGGCAAAGGTTCCGAGTTCGAGTCTCGGTCCGCCACACAGTTTTAATCTGCCAGGAAGTTTCACATCAGCGCACACTCCGCTGCAGAGTGAAATCTCATTCTGGACACTTGTACTCTGTCAAGCATTAAAGTCTGATGTTAGTTTCACCACGGTTCAGCGCCTGACCTCTTTGACCAGTCTGCCCACCCTACGATATCCGACATCTGTAATGAGGAATGATCGCTCAATTTGGACTTGGTTTCACCTTGGTTTCGCCACTCACTGCAGCACTCCTCAAACACCAGACAAGTCGTGCAGTTTCTGAAATGCTAGTGCCGAGCCTCCGGGCCATACCAGTCCATCCTTGGTCAAACTCAGACAGATGGCGCACCTTCCCCTTTCTACACATGGACAGCACGCTCATTGATACTACATGCAAAATGCGTGTGCCTGACCAGCAGTCATTCCTCACCAGGTGACGCTGATATCGCCTGGACGGGTTTGTATCAGTAGTAGGTCGGTGGTCATAATCTTCTGGCTGATCGGCGTATACTGACATTTGTCTAGTCATGTTAGACGTGTTGGGGCTGACAGGTGCTGAACAGGTGTTTGTTACTGCAATTGCTGCAAAGTAACAGGTGTTCGTCGCTCTGCAGGTAGCGGCGCTGCAGCTGACACAGGGCAATGCACACTTCCTGCTGCTCGCATTGGTATTGAACGGGCATTTGTTAATGTAGTTGCTGCAAAGTAGTTGGTGATCCTCGGTGTGCAGATGGCGGCGCTGCAGCTGACGGAGGACAACGCGCGCTTCCTGCTGCTGGCGGTGGTGCTCCTGCTGTACATGCTGGCGGGCGCCGCCCTCTTCCAGTACCTGGAGAGCGACTCGGAGGCCCGCATGGCGCGGGACTTCTGGAGGACGTACGCCGACTTCCGCAGCCATTACTGCAAGCTGCTGCAGGCCGCCGCCAACGCCACATACTCTGGTAAGACCAGTCTTCATTCGAGGTACCCTCTCTTTGTCTAGAGGCAGCACTAAACACTACAAGCACACACAGAATGTGGCGATCGGTACTCTTTAGTGTCCAAAACAAGCAAAACCCTCCTGGCGATTTATGTTTGCAAATCTTGAATGTTCATCGATGCTAAATATAGTGTTTAAAAACGGTAACTGTCCTTCGTTGTTCTTTTTCCCCTTTTTCAATCCAAACAAAAATTTATTGATACTAAAAATATTTCGATGGTGCTGAGCCACAGTCGTAGAGCATTTGACTGTAAGTTTCTGTGTATATCCCGTGTACAATCTATAACTCTGCTTTCACGTCGTTATTGAGTACAGTGATGTTAGACTGTTAATATAAGAGACGTGTTTTTTAAGTAACGTCCGTTTTGTTGTAGACACTAGTAGTTCACGCGCATACCGCAACGAGCGCGTGCGTCGTGTACCGGCATGCCTCGGGGACAACTGTGGTCACTTTCAGCTCTGTAGCTAACCTGTACGGTTCTGTTCTGTGCTTTCAATATGTTTAAGACTATCAACTCACCCGCCGAGTGCGAGGTTCGCTCAGAGTTCCGGTTTTGTCAGCAAGGAACCTGTCTGCTGCAGAAATTCATCGACAGATTTGCAAAGTGTACGGTGATACTGTTATGAGTGAAAGCAAAATGCGTAAGTGGGTACGAGAATTCAAAGATGGCCGTGACAATGTCCATGATGAGGACCGCTCCGGTCGCCCTTCTTTGATTACAGACGATTTGGTGGCTTCAGTTGAAGCGAGGATTCGTGAGAACAGGCGCTTTGCAATAACAGGTTTCTCAAACGAATTTGCTGACTTGTCGAGACCAGTGCTTTACAACATTGTTTCTGAACACCTAAAGTTTAGGAAACTATGTTCCAATTGGGTCCTGAAACTCCTAACAGAGGACCACAGAAACCAAAGATTTGAGTGTGCGATGAAGTTCTTCTCGTTATCACGAAGAAGGTGACAGCTTCCTGAGTCAGATTGTAACTGGAGACGAAACTTGGGTTTCGCATATCACGCCCGAATCGAAGCAACAGAGCATGGAATAGAGACACACACACTCTCCTGAAGGCCAAACATAGTCTGTCCCAGCGCAAAATCATGGCATAGGCATGGTGTTTTGTTGGTCGACTTCATGCAACGAGGAACCACTGTCAATGCAGAATCATACTGCCAAACCCTGTGAAAGCTACACAGAGCGATTCATAACAAAAGACGCGTCATGCTGACAAAGGGAATTGTCCTTCTCCATGACAATGCCAGACCTCACACTGCAGGTCAGACGCGCGATTTATTGGACAGTTTTGGCCGGGAAGTTTAAGACCATCCACTCTACAGTCCTGATCTTGCGCCGATCGATTACCGTCTGTTCCTCCACCTGAAACAACACCTCAGAGGCAACCGTTACAATGATGACGACGACGTGAAAACGGCAGTGTACTGTTGGTTATCGGAGCGGGCGGTAAGTTTTTATGAAGAGCATATTTTAAAATTGGTTGAGAGGTATGATACGTGTTTGAACAAACTTGGCAACTATGTCGAAAAATAGAGTGAAGTGTGTACTTTCTGGAAATAAATTTACTTTTTCTGAAATAACCTTCCGTTGTGTACTTATGTTCAAACGGATCTTACTTAGAAAACACGTCTCGTTCAAAATGGTTCAAATGGCTCTGAGCACTACGGGACTTAACATCTATGGTCATCAGTCCCATAGAACGTAGAACTACTTAAACCTAACTAACCTAAGGACATCACACAACACCCAGTCATCACGAGGCAGAGAAAATCCCTGACCCCGCCGGGAATCGAACCCGGGCATGGGAAGCGAGAACGCTACCGCACGACCACGAGCTGCGGACACACGTCTCGTATTTTTCTGTGTACAGTGCAGGCTGATGTACTATTCTACACCATTGTCGGGTGCAGTGTTCTTACACCATTATCATCATTTTACCATGCGCTGTGCTGGATCACAATTCAACACATTCCCTTAACATGGTATAAAAAATGATAAATAGTAGCCACCATGAATTAAGACACAGAGGAATTACAGACATTGGCTGTCAGCAGTCATCTATTGAAACCAATGAAGAAAGTTGAAAATTTGTGCGGACAGGGATTCGGACCCCTGTCTCCAGCTTACTGGGCAGATGCTCTGACTGCTGAGCCATCCGGACACAGTGGTCATTGCAACTTCATGGCCTACCATAGCACGCCTCCCGTCAGACTCAAACGCTCAACGTATCCACACACTAATAATATAGTGCACCTTGACCATTATCCTCATTACTCGTGGCATTTCGCCGATTCCTGCAAGAGTTCGAGCCTGGTGCGCGTCTGCACCCAAGAAATCACTGGCCGTCTCGCCTTAATTATATGTATGTATGTTCGAAAGAACAGGCACCATTTTCATCAAGCAGCCATGATGAATTGAGTCGCAAAGGAACTACAGATATCGGATGCCAGCGTACACTGATTGAAATCAACGGGGAAAGCTGATACCTTTAAAATCTGGCCATTTTGAAAGCTTGGATAATATGTAATTTCTTTATTCCTGGACATTTCGGTATTGGCGTGCAATGTTGTCTTGAACTGTTTAACACATTTGGTTCTCCGTATGGCTGCCAAAAATTATTATTTATTTATTTTGATTGTAATTTCGTATATTTCAATTTATCTTCAGGCAGGAGTTCGAGTACAAATATCCACAATGGCATGACGGGAGCCACTCGCCCAAACATCGGGAGAGTACAAAAGTCTTCCAGCTCCTAAGATACATGAATAAACACAAAACCAGGTAAAAACCACAATAGTAACATACCGTGTATCGGTATGCATAACATGTTCCAAACGATGCGTATAATAAGGGATTTTCAGTGCTCATTCCTCGGGTTCTATTGTTGATAAAACGGTAAGGTCAAATGATTTGTCTCGCCCTTGAGCCAGTGACTGTTTTGTATACCCAACACAAGGATCGTCTTAGTGTGACTATCTTACAGAACTCGAACAATGTACAAGATAACAAATTATTGAACTATATGAAATAAAATCGTTATAATTTCTAAACGGTTGGCGTTAGGGCGTTCAAACTGCACGGTTGCCCGCGGGGCATTACGGGGATTAGTACACGCATGGTTTGGTTTAACCCACTTTCGTTTGGATGTGTTCGTCAATACGCAAAACTGCCGCATTTCGGAGACTAAGAATCTGCATTTCGCGATCAAGAAGTCTCTTCGCCCTGAACGTGTTAAGTGTAATGTGCAATGTACAGTCACGGAATAGCCGGTGGGACATTCCTTGATTTCACGGTGATTACCGAACGGCACGTGAAGATGATTTTATCCCAAGTAACCCTTATATCTACAAGATGTGATTCATGTAAGACAGAGCTCGACCCCATCGATGCAGGAGAGTGTTTCGTGTCCTGTAGGAGAGCATTGGGGACCGCACTCTGGCTGTGGAGTACCCAGAGGCCACTGACATGGCCCTCAATTGGCCGCCATATTCTCCGGATCTGAACATATGCGACTCCTTTTTGTGGGGCTATATTAATGACAAGGTGTACATCGATAACCTCGAAACCATTGTTGAGATGAAAACAGTCATTCAGGAGATCATCGACAGCATCAATGTTCCTACACTTCAGGGGCTCATGCAGAATTTCGCTATTCGTCTGCGCCACATTATGGCAATTATGGCAGGCATATCGTACATGTCATAAACTAAATACTAATATCTGCAGTGACATTTACATGTTGAATAAAGTGCTTAAATAAAAGACCTATAACTAATTTACGTTTTTTTCATACAGTTCAATAATTGTCACCCTGTGTGAGTATTGCATGCTTCCTCCTGCTGAGGCAAAAGGGGCAAATCGTTTGGTTCTCTTTGCGCTTGATGTGGTCTGCGGTGAACGTGATGGAGCTTACAGAGGCACTATTAGTTCAGGTGTGGTATCTTGGGAAACCTCAAAAAAGGTTTTTTTTGCTTTGTTTACGCTTCCATCATCGGACCAAAACCCTGCCGAGCATACCAAAACGGCTATGCACAGAAAATGGCTGAAATTTTTACGGTGTATTCCTAAGATAACGATCTCGAATAACCCTGAAAATTTTCTGGATATATTTATCCGTTTCCGAGATACAAAGGTTCAAATTTACCGTAATTGTACGCCTAAAATCCGGTATGAGTCCAAACCGTAGTTTACACAGTGACGCAGCACGGAGAAGTATGTAGTAATGAGTCGCCGTTATCATCTGGGAATCCCACGTTGTATTACTGAAGTACATTCAAAATTTTTGTGCACATAAAGTCCGCTGTGATGTGTAAAATTAGTTTTGCGTTACTGCAATTCCACATAAGTAATCTACCCAAATTTTCCTAACCAATACATTGCTTCTCATATGAGTTACATGTCCTGCTTCAGCAAGGAAAACAAGGGAAGTAGTGGGAGAATAATCCTATCAGAGCACGATATATATATATATATATATATATATATATATACGTAAAACACTGTCTGAAAAGTGTAGTACCAGCTGACTCATTCAATCCTCCTCAGCAACTGTAATGATGATGATGATGATGATGATGATGAGGTCCCATACTCCGAGGAGCGTAGGGAACGATGCGGGAGACCCGCACCGCCGTACTAGGCAAGGTCCTAGCGGAGGTGGTTTCTCATTGCCTCACGGGTCATGCGTCGGTGGGAGGATGAGTGGCTGGAAGTGACTGACAACAAGCTCCGTATAGTCAAGCCCACAACGCGTGTGTGGTGTACTTCCTTTCAGCCCCATCGACGGGACGAGGTTCTCCTCACTCGGCTTCGAATAGGCCACAGCCCTATGACGCATGGCTTCCTGCTCCGGCGAGAGGACCCTCCAATGTGTAGTGCTTGCGGCGTCCAGGTCACTGTGCGCCACGTTTTATTGGATTGCGTTTTATTTTCTGACCAGCGGGTCGCGGCTGACTTGCCAGCGGACCTGCCATCTCTTTTAGGCAACACTCGGACGAATGTGGTTAAAGTTTTAAAGTTCTGTGCCCTGTCAAATGTTTTTACAAAGATTTTAGGGAGAGGATCTTAATTTGCTCACTGTGTGACAAACTCGCCCATATTTTATGTAAGTGGCCAGCCAATAACAATTTCCTGTGACATTCTTGTTGCTATGTTTCCCCTTTCCTTAGGTTTTACTTTCTTATGTAGCATTTTCCTTCTTTTCCTGCGCCGCGCGGGATTAGCGGAGCGGTCTAGGGCGCTGCAGTCAGGGACTGGGCCGCTGGTCCGGGCGGAGGTTTGAGTCCTCCCTTGGGCATGGGTGTGTGTGTGTTTGTCCTTAGGGTAATTTAGGTTAAGTAGTGTGTAAGCTTAGGGACTGGTGACCTTAGCAGTTAAGTCCCGTAAGATTTCACACACATTTGAACAACATTCTTTTCCTGCTTTCTTTGAGTGTGGGCTTTAGTTTTCTTAGGTCTGTCCACATTCGTTCCTTTTAATGTGTGTCAGGGCGCTGATGACCTCGATGTTGAGCGCCCATAAGCCCCAACACACCACCACCACCACCACGCCTTCCTCCGACAGTAAAGGGGATGAATGATAATGATGAAGACGACACAACAACACCCAGTCATCTCGAGGCAGGAAAAATCCCTGACCCCGCCGGGAATCGAACCGGGGACCCCGTGCGCGGGAAGCGAGAACGCTACCGCAAGACTACTACTTTAGTGATTTTCCTAAAAAGAGACGGAAAAGTAACAAATACTGGAAGATAGTGGACAGTAGATGAGTTACAGAAGGAGCGAAGGAGACAATGGCAGTGTGAGAGAAAGAGAGGGACATAGACGCAGTAGAACATAGTTGACAATGACTAAACATGACAGTGGTGGTGGTGGTGGGGGACAGGAATAAAGAGAAGAGAAAGTGGAAGTGTGTGAGACAACGATAATGAAAACGAGGAAGAGAGAGATAATGACAGTAAGAAGAGGCAGCTGCAGTAGGAAGGATGGAATGAGATATGAGCAGTAAGAGAGAGCAGGAAGTAGACAGTGTCAGTGAGGCTAGCCTGTAGCAGTGAGACAAAGCGAAAGTAACTAAGGCTGTGAAACAGGAGACAATGAGAGAGACACATAGATACATTGACAATGGGTTGGGTTGAGTGAGTGAGAAAGGGCAACCGGAAGTAGGTGGTTATGAGCTACTTACAGCGATGGACTAGAGTGTCCGAGTGATGTACATTTAGAGGAGCTTGTGGCTGTTTCAGGTGACTTGCATGTTAAAGAAAGAATGATTATGTTCACAAGTCAAAATTTAAATAAACGGGTGCTTATTCGCAGTATTTGTGCTCCGATAGAAGCGATTTTCCAATGGTCTACATTCGTACGGTCCCACTTGATAGTTGGGCAAGACATACAACAGATGGCAGTGCCCATATGTCACACTTGTTAATGAAGTGGGCTCAGCCATGCAACCATGTTCATATGACCAATTCAGGCTGTAGCGAACCTTATAACACGGTGGTATCTGAAGGACGTGTGCAAACCATTATAAAACAGTGATTCTCCTTATGGCTGCCAAAAAAATTATTATTTATTTATTTTGGTGCAAGGGCACACATGGAATTGAAGCTGCATACAAGGCAATGGTTCCGTTCGTCGCCGAGTGCAGTATTTGACTGCCACTTGGTGACCGTTGTAGAAGAATGTAGCGGCGACCGGGTACCAATCCACCACTCAGGCACGCAATTCCACAAGTTTAGAGAGGACTTGGGGTAGACATTTTGGGACAGTATCGCGTTGGACGCTTCTAAGTGGTATCGAGCGTAATATGATGGTTGACCAGTTTCAGGACAGGATCCTCCATCGTAATGTGCAGATGTACAGTCATCATTTCAACGGTGAGTTCGCTTTACAAGATGATAAAATACAACACCGTGCACACACTTCCAGAACGCCTTTTCCTCCAGATGGTCAAGAAATCATGCTGAATGGACAGCCCAGGTCTGATGTCGGGTGTTGTTTACAGACGAAACTCGATTGTGTTTGTACCCTGATAATTGCATACAACGTGTTTGGAACCAACCTGGTAATATCGAACGCCACCAACACCGTGTCCCACAGTGGCAACAAGGTGTTGGTGGGGTAAGATTCTGGGGTGGCATTGCGTGAGGCCACCGTGCTCCCCTCAGTCTCACTGTGCTACGGTACAGGGTCCGTGCCGCCAACATTTTGCTGACCATTAATGCTGATGGACATAACTCACGTGCTCATCGAGCAGTTCTCGTGAGCATGTTCCTTCGGCATACTAGGATCACCAGAATGGATTGGCTGCCTGTTTTCCGAACATGAATCCTATCGAATATGCATGGGATCGATTGAAATGAGCTGCTTTGGAGGTCGACATCGACCACATACTGTGCACGACTTACGCAGAATCGGCACTGAAGAATGGGACAGTTTCGACCACTGCCGGTCTCATGTTCTCATCGGTTGCATGGCGCGACGGATTCGAGCCTACCTCTGAGGAAGCAGGCGTTCCAGGAAGCATGGACATTGCTCAGGAGTGCTGTAAAAATCCCCCCGGGGAAACAGACGATTTTGTCGTTACATTTTTTTTTTTAATTTGGTTATTTAGAGACACTGAAATGAATATATACGCATATCTGAGTGGCAATTTTTGTTTTATGTGGCATGAATTTCGAAATAAAGAGATGATACAAAACTGTTATATACAGGATTATTGTGAAGGCCGTGAAAAATGATAAACAATCGGTATGGGTAAATGGTTGAACATAACGCAACAAATGATACAGTACGTGAAAGAAAAACTGTCAAAGTTTTTGAACCTGGTTCTGGCAAGTTAGTTTGGACAACCGTCGGCTGCTACATCACAGACCGTAGTTGTTGAAAACTGCGGCAAATCCAGTAGAGAAAACATGTTTTGTGCTAGGGCGTGCCCTTGTGAATCGGCAGTGAGTGTGCCAAAACTTCTCCTTGCAATGTTTCAGAAGACACCACCAGTTTACAATAGCACAGTGAAGTGGTACGATAAATTCGAGAAGGATGGTTGTTTGTGCGATGTAAAACATTCAGTCCGACCACGAGTGTCAGAACAGAGAATCGACCGTGTAAAAGACGTGGTGTTGGGGAGCCCTAAAAATTCTTCCCATGGAGCTATTGCATCAGCCAGAAGTGTGGAAAATCCTTTTAAGGGATCAAGAATGAGCTGTACAAATGCACCTCCTAAGAGCGATAAGCGTTTGGTGACAAACTCTTTTCTTCTCTTTGCAGAGAAAACTGTCAGTGTTATCACCTATGTCGGCATTCTGAAATTGTCGCTCATGCCAGAACTTAAAACTGGTATCAGGTATTTCATCTTTCAACAAGATGGCGCCCCTCCACATTTCCACGATTGTGTATGAGATTACCTGAAGTGAAACGCCGCTACGTCGCTAGATAAGGCGTGTTACGGCCGCAGACCTGGCACTAGTCGACTGAACACTGCGGTCACATAACTTGACGTCTTCCAATTTTTTCACGTGTGGTTGCATCAATAATTGTGTTTACGTTCCACCTCTACCGCAGAACACCGAATACTTCAGACATTGCATCGTAGCAGCTGTTCTTATCATTAATCGTGATGTGGTTTATCGGGTATGGACAGAACTGTCCTACCGATCAGACATGTATCGTGTGACGAAAGGTGGACACACAGTAAAAAAGTGAATGAAAAATAAAAAAATAAAAAAGAACTTTGAGAGTTTTCTTTCGTGTATTGCATCATTTGTTAAGGGGATCCGGTCGAGTGTGTATTTCCTATGGTTTTGAAACGTCCCCCTTTGAACAATTATACAGGACTGTGCTTTACCTGACACACAATATTTTTTTTAGCGCAACGCAATCTGACTTTCAAAAAAATCCCTACGAAAGAATGGCCCTGACTAACATTAACCTATACGTTTCACAAATCACTTACCTCACAAAAATCTTCGCTGCTCAAGCTACTGCAATACAGCGAGCGCCACTACTGCCAGCTAAATAAAAGATTCAAACTACGGAAGGCACTAACTACTGATAGGGATAGTTAGCAAATGAAAGATATTAATAGAGAACAAACAATGTATTTACCTTGATATCATCATATATAAATATAGCAGTTCATGACAAATTTCAAAACTCCGCCATCTCTCTCCCCACATCCACCACTGCTGGCGGCTCACCTCCAACTGCGCAACGCTACGCGCTGTTCACATCCAGCTGCCTAACACTACAATGGCGAGTATTACAACAATGCAAAGCAGCCACAGACTGCACACAGCACAGCCAGTGATTTTCATATTGAGCGCTACGTAACGTTGCCAATAAGAAAACATAGACAGCCTACTTACATAGAGAAAACATAAACAGCCTACTTACAGTTTACCGTACTAACGTTGGTACACGTTTCTTTAAAACTATTTGTTCAAATCAAACGTAATTTCAAAAGTGCATAAGTTGTAGTTTCTTCAAAGATAACAGGAAAAAGTGGGCGTGTCGTTGTTTAGAAAATGATGTTTCTTTCCTATCAATATTCACTCAACACACGAAAACCATACATATCCTTGTTCAGGAAAGACTGGTGCATAACTTAACACAGTTTTAAAAAGTTCTTTATTTTCACGAATTCTCATTTTCTGATTCCCTTAAGTTGTTATTCGCCATTTATCTGTACAGATTTTTGGAAATGTTCTACGTACTTTACGAATACCCCTTATAATGGGCTCCATACAGACGTATAAGAGAATCAATTTGTAGCTGATCAGGGTAGGACTGGGAGCTATGTAGGGTTGAGAACTGTCCACGCCACCCTACTGGGAATATAACAACGCAAGCTTATGCACTACAAGTGAAAGATAAAAGCCTATTTACAGTTTCAGAACGTAGTGTACAAAGTTAAGATGTACATTACAGCACATTTGGAGAGTAATAAAATTACAAGAAGCGCCATCTACTTGAGCTCTTTGAATATTAGCCTCTCACGATGAGTCGTTAATGTTCCATAGTCGCTGTGGTTCAAATTATTTACTTTTATTATTATTATTATTTTGCTTCAAAATACATTTTTTTTAGTTTCATGATGTAAAACAGCTTGTTAATGTTGTAAAAGGATGCGGGTATGTAATTAAAGATGTAACAGAATAGAAGGTGAATAGATGTCATTAGAAAAGATACAGTGTTGACGATGTTGCGTGTAGTTAGAGTTTAATGCAAGGAGAAGTTCAGAGGAGGCTTAAAAACACATGGCCTTAAGCAAATGGTTCAAATGGCTCTAAGCACTATGGGATTTAACATCTGAGGTCATCAGTCCCCTAGACTTAGAACTACTTAAACCTAACCAACCTAAGGACATCACACACATCCATGCCCGAGGCAGGATTCGAAGCTGCGACCGTAGCAGCAGCGTGGTTCCGGACTGAAGTGCCTAGAAACTCTCGGCCACAGTGGCCGGCTCTGTTCACTCTCCTGTCTTTTTCATTATCAGATGCTGTACCCTAATAATTGTCAGAAGGTGGACGTACAACCCATTTTTTTTTTCATTTTATCGCACAAAGGTCGTTGTTCGAAAGCAAGTATATTGCTTATTGGTGTATCTTTAAGCGGATGCATTCTGACTACTTCTATGTTTTTTTTTTTTTTTGCGCTATGCCCCTTCCACTGTAGTATGCTGAACATCTCTCTGTCGCTTTCGCAGTTATTAAAGGAACGTGAGGCGAAAAACTCAGCTCTTGTGTCAATTTTCTGTACGTGTTCTCGTAATCCAGTTTTGGTAAAAGATCTAGGCGGACAAACAATACTCACGAACTAGTTTCCTTTTGATTCGTCGAAAGAATTTCGCATCTACATTCCACATTACATGTCGAACAATACGGACGTAATACTCGTATAAAGCGTGGTGGACGCGATACTTGTGCTGTGATATGGCCAGGCCATCATCTGTATTGACGTGAGCGGCGATAGCAGACGGTGATAACGGCCTCCTACGTAGACTGGCCACGCGGATGAAGAGCAGAAACGTCACCGTATCGATATTTTCCGGAAGCAAGTAGTTCACACAGTCTCAACAGGAGACTTGACCGTACTCGAACAGGCTGTTTGTTGACCTCTCAAGAGGTCAGAAAATATTGAGTGGGAAAAATGTTGTCTCCATTGTCCTCATAAATGAGGTTCTACAATAAATTTGAGACACAAGAGTGAGCCTGCACTGTGTGAATTTACTTTTTTAGTTCTAAAAAATTGTGGGCTCTGAAACTCGAGAGGGTTAGCTTGGTACACTTACTTGGAAAGATTATCTTTTATCGTACCGAATGACACATTTCCTACGCGAAGACTGATAGTTCTGTCTTCAGCGTATCTACATCTGCATTTACACCCAGCAAACGACTGTGAACTGCGAGGCTGTACTTCCCATTGTATTCCTCGTTAAGGCTTCTACCCTTTCCATGACGTATGAAGAAATGGAAGAATGATTGCCTAAACATTTTTTCGGTCGTTGTAATTAGACTGATCTTTGCGACATCCACGGGAGCGACTCGTAAAAACTGTAATACAGCCGTAGAATTCTAACTTAAGGCTGGCCCTTGGTACTTTGTAACTAGACCTTCACGGCCTATTTTCCATCTAGCTATAAGAGTCGGCGATTTTATTTCTGTCAGTACCACTTTGACGCTTTCCCATGGGTCAAACAAACCTGTGGCCATTCCTGGAGCACTTCTTTTGGTTCAATATCACCTGTTAGTCCAATTTGGTACGGACCTCACGCACTTGAACAGTAGTCTAAGATGGGTCACAGAGTGGTTTGTAAGCACTCTCTTGTGTTGACTGATAGCATTGCTACCATTTAACCGAAGTCTGTCACCTCCTCTACCTATCACAAAGCCCATGTGATCGTTTCGTTTCATATCCTCACAAATCGTTACGACCAGTTATTTGCATGAGATAACTGATTACAATTATGACTTACATTGTGGTTTATTACACTAGTTTTCTTCATTTTGCGAAGTCCATAAGTTTTCATTTCTCAACATTTAAAGCAGGGTGCCAATCCTTGCACCACTTTGAAAGCTTATCAAGATCTGACTTGATATTTCTGTACCTATTTTTCACATAGTACTTCACTGAAGATAACTGCGTCATTTGCGAAGGTCCTAAGCTTACATTTAATACTGTGTGCAATGTCTTTAAGACACAACATGAGTAGCAAGGGTCCCAATACACTTCCCTGCGTCACCGCCGAAGTTATTTCTGCTTCTGTGGTTTGCTCTTCATTCGAGATAGCATGATTCCCCCTTCTTACCAAGAAGTCCATTTATAAATGTCGCTTGAAACCCCACACCATGGCACTACTGATAACGGGCATAGATATGCTTTTCGGAAGACGAGAAGTACCGCATCTACCCGACTGCCTTAATGCATGGCTTTCAGGGTGTCATACGAGTAACGCGCTGTAGTGTAGGCGATTATCATTAGTGTATTGGAGTTCCCAGTGCCGTGTTTGTGTTGTTAATGACGATGAGAGAGACCGAAGGGAGAGGGTGAAACGCAGTGCCGGTACGCAGCTTAGTGTTCTCCAATGTCACGCAGGGGACCACCGAGCTTGACGTCCCATCACACGGATGGATCACCAAATTCCCAAACTCCGTGAGACACTGCGGATAGATATAGAATTTAAACCGGCTGTTAGCGCAGAGTCAGTTAATCATGAACTCACACTACCATCTTTCCTCCCGTTGCTGAGCAAATTCTGACAGTGAAAATTTTTTCCACTAAGGGTGTTGAAAGAACTGTACAGCTGCAGTAGCATTTTGCGTTTGGAGCTTCCTGCAAATTTTTCCGAACTTTAGCGCAACGCAAGCTGTAGTTTAGCGAGACACATTTCCCTTGCATGGGTCTGATAAACAGTACATGAAATAGTGTCCTATCCTTCTGACTTTATCCTTGTGACTTTGCAGTAAAGGAGATCCAAAAAGCAGGATAAAGTTTAACTTTACTTTTCTTCGCGTTAGATGAGCAATGTCTCAATATTTGTGACTCTGCACAAATTTCACTAGATCAGCACAACGCTCTCTCCATGTTCCAAGTCTAGATGGCGAAGTGTCTCCTTACTTGTAGTATTTGTTGATATTTCTGATCTGTGTGGTAGCCGTTGGTTTCCGTCTAACAAATAGGAATGAACTTGGGGAATAAAATATAATCAGTAGGGGGCATACTGATATGCACCGAAAAGTACCCAAATACTAGTATGCATACATACGTGATCTAAGAAGCTAAAAATATTATTACAATTCGCAAATACACATAATTATATAGGAAACATGCACTAAAAATACGCCAGTAATGCACGTAAGTGGAACTACTCTGAGGGGCACAAACTTTATTAACTCTTAGCACACTAGCGGTAGTAATTACACCTTGCTGACAACTATTAGCAGTATCTGTAAATATTTTTCCCTTTCGCCTGAATAAATACGTTTCTTTTGCCTATCAAAACAGTTCGTCAAATGAAGAGTGGAAATGTCAAACGTTCGAAAAGCCATTTTTCACAAAACACCTTTTCAGTGCTGTGCAATCGGTACTCTAGTGCATGTCCATGGATTTTATCCAGGTGCCAAAACATGGAAAAATGTTTCAAACATTCACTATTAGATGGCGCATGGGCCCAAGTGTCACACAACAAGGGCTCCTCCATTTAGACGAGACACAGTTAATGTGCTAAGCAGAGAACATGTAGGTTTTTTTGTTTCTTTGTATCGACAAAACATTTTTAAATGGAAGCAGATAATCTGAATATCAAAAGTAGTGAAAAAACTGAAGGAGCGGACAAAACACTGTTGTCAAGGGAGCCGTCTAATGTCTCCAAACGCAGTATGATCAAAGTGTCTCATACGCATCCGTATCAAATAGACTGAAACGGAAGAATGGAAGAAGTCAATGTACTCAAAATAGGAACGACCATGACAGCTGTATGTCATGAAGTAATGCATCTGAAAGACCAGTCATTCTTGTCAATTGCAAAACAGGAGGACCCACTGATGATGTTGCCATTTCTTCCTCAACAACACAAGAAATTCTACAGTTTGCAACATCTGATCCAAGAATTAAGTTATATGGGAAGCGGAAGCCAATACTGAGAAATTTTTTCATGAATTTAATTTTTTGTTCTCTTCTGAAAAAAATTGAAATGATATGAGGAATGACATTTTCGTGAGTGCTGTGCTACTAATTAAAACATTACTGCAGTATTTCTGCACTTGCATCATCGCAAATACAACGTAGTACCTCAGTATTAATATCACTTGAAACAAATACTTTCTTGTTGGCTCATAAGAGAGTCTTCCTTACATCGTATCATTACGCTTCGTGAGACGCAGATCGTACGAGCCAGACCTGAAACGCCAGTCGAACGTATGGAGCCATTAACGATCACGAAGAAGATCGAAAATTTGCCAGAACCAAGAAATGTGGAAGTTGTGGTGATTCTCGTAGACGACTGTAATGATGTTATGCTTACATATGTAATTCCCAACGACAGAACATCAGTAGGCTCTATTATTGTTCGTTACTGAAACACAAACTGCGACCTGCTTTAAGAGAGATGTGGTGTCAGTTCCTGCAGAACTCACTCTTCATTTTTCAGGACAATGCTTGGCCGCATACAGCACAACAAATGATCGAGTTTTTCGACTGGTAAAGCTTGTAAGTGGTTTGTCATTCAACTTTCTGTACAGGAATTTCATTCATGGTATCATTTCGTTTGATTGTTATAATTTATCGCAAAGACCAATCTCTGGGATTGGAATCGTCATCCCAAGGACTTGTACGAGAAATTAACGTCACAGACATAAAGAAGGTTAAATAGGAAAATTGATCATTCTACATACTGATAAACTCTTCTCCTTCGTGGAGTTTGATTTGTTTGAAATACTCAGTGAGCATTTGCAGTCACTGCCCAACTCATTTGATATTGCCCTAAGGTCCCTACGAAGATTAATTAACAGATGGTTTCTGAGCTTCATCTTGAGATGATCCACACATTTCAAAGACCATAAAGAACCACACTACTATCACACTTCAAACTAAACACTATTACGATAAGGAAACAACGCAGAGTACGAAAATTAACCTATCACATCCGCAGTTGCAACCCAACTAAGGTAGTAGATGTAACGTAAACAGAGGAAGCAAACCTTAGACTTGCCCCATTCTTTCCAACTGAGACGAACGTAGAAAATTGTTTCCGCTACCACTGAATGTAAAACTCCTTGTATCTTCATGAGCTGCCAAGTTATTTTAAAGTCATTTCAACTACCTTGTAGTACCGACCGTTGGCCATCAAAATATTGCATAAACTTACCTGTTTTTCCGTGGGTTCTTCATATGGGTTCAGTGTGGAATGTACGAGAAATAATTTTCTGTACGACTTGATGACTTATGTTTTTGGAGTACGAATAAACTCGTTGTAAGTCATTGAAAAATTAACCTTTGGAAAGAAATCACGAAATTGCAGATTCGAAAGTATACTACAAGGAATGAACGTTCATTTGCCTCGATTTGTCGTGGCTTCAGATAGACACATAAATACCATACATTACAGAAACACTCCCATCTACCAACCATGAAATCAGAAAGATAAAAAATAATAATTAGTTGAATCAGGCAAGATAATTGGAAAATAATATTTAGTTTATCCAGCTCCATTGGCAAGTTTGATGGTTTATTAACCGAAACGTGTTACACTACGGGCGCCTATACATGCACGTATCCTTATCAGCTCTCTCGGATAGACAACAGCAAAATGGATATCTTATTAGAAATGGATTTTTCTTTCATAATTTTCATAGTGGAGTGAAGGAAAAAAGAAGATTCAAAACTCTCGCGCAGAGTGTCTATGTATTCTTACAATACCTACAGCAGCGATTATTTTTATCACAGAATACGGCGTTCCACACACTTCATACTACAACTGAATGCAATGGAGGAGTGGCACAACGATTTATGCAGAGCTGTCCCCACAGCGACGGCAAATCACGCCATACTACACACATCAAAAAAAGTTTTCCATCAGCTCGGCTCCGAGAGTTCCGGAACCTGTACAGAAAATTGGAATAGAGATCAACATAAACATCATTTCCGCCCTTTTTATTGCTCATGAAAACCACACATTGCATGTTGTACCACCATACAGCGAGACTTTCAGAGGTGGTGGTCCAGATTGCTGTTCACACCGGTACCTCTAATACCCAGTAGTACGCCCTCTTGCGTTGATGCATGCCTGTTTTCATCGTGACATACTGTCCACAAGATCATAAAGGCACTGGTGGCCAAGATTGTCCCACTCCTCAATGGCGATTTGGCGTAGATCCCTCAGAGTGGTTGGTGGGTCATATCGTCCATAAGCAGGCGCTTTCAATTTATCCCATGCATGTTCGATAGGGTTCATGACTGGAGAACTTGCTGGCAACTCTAGTTGAGCCACGTCGTTATCCTGAAGGAAGTCATTCACAAGATGTGCACGATGGGGGCGCTAATATGCTGCCAATATGGTTGCACTATCGGTTGGAGGATGGCATTCACGTATCGTACAGCCGTTACGGCGCCTTCCATGACCACCAGCGGCATACGTCGGCCCCACATAATGCCACCCCAAAACAGTAGGGAACCTCAACATTGCTGCACTCGCTTGAAAGTGTGCCTAAGGCGTTCAGCTTGACAGGGTTGCCTCCAAAAACGTCTCCGAAGATTGTTTGGTTGAAGACATATGCGACACTCATCATTGAAGAGAACGTGATGCCAATCCTGAGCGGTCCATTCGGCATGTTGTTGGGCCCATCTGAAACGCACTGCATAGTTTCATGGTTGCAAAGATGGATCTCACCTTGGACGTCGCAAGCGAAGTTGCGCATCGTGCAGCCTATTGCGCACAGTTTAAGTCGTATCACGACGTTCTGTGGCTGCACGAAAAGCGTTATTCAACATGGTGGCGTTGATGTCACGGTTTTTCCGAGCCATAATCCTTAGGTACCGGTCATCCACTTCAGTATTAGCCCTTGTGCAACCTGAGCGAGGCATGTCATCGACAGTTCCTGTCTCTCCGTATCTTCTCCATGTCCGAACATCATCGCTTTGGTACACTCCGTGGTTCCTGGACACTTTCCTTGTTGAGGGCCCTTCCTGGCACGAAGTAACAATGCGGACATAATCGAGCCTTGGTACTGACCGTCTGTGCATGGCTCAACTGCAGACAACACCAGCCGTGTACCTCCTTCCTGGCGGAATGACTGGAACTGACCGGCTATCGGACCCCCTCCACCTAATAGGCGCTACTCATGCATGGTTGTTTACATCTTTGGGGAGGTTTAGTGACATCTCTGAACAGTGAAAGGGACTATGTCTGTGATACAATATCCACAATCAACGTCTATCTTCAGGAGTTCTGGGAACCGGGGTGATGGAAAACTTTTTTTGATGGTGTTGTTTAGCATCTGAGGGTTGTTGGAGAACTCTGTGTTTTGTGTTGCACGTTCAGGTGGTTCCATATTGCAGGCTGCCTCACTGTTCTGCAGTCATTTTTTTCAAGTAGAAAAGTAATTGGGCTCACAAACCGAACAAGTCATAATTAGGTTATTATTCCGAAATGAGCCACCGGAATCTACGAATCTATTGTACCAAAATAGTCAGAAATATACCTGAACAATCTTCGAAAATTTGTCGTTGGAATTTGGGGCTTATTTTTTATTTTGTAATACTTTTCATTCGCACAAATTTAAAAGGGGCCGGTCGAGTACTGAGCCACTCAAAGGTCAAGGACACTTCAGTGAGATACCAGACGAGGTGATAACACGTCTAAGAGAGTCCCAGTTGGGAGTACGTGGAAGGGAATTTCCATCTCCGGCATTTACCTTGTAACCAACGAAAACTCCCGAAAGCCGAAATCAGAGCCACGGAATTCTCTAGCTGTTATATGTGTCCACATTGTTTTATAACTCTGCCCTGGAGTAATCAGGACAGGTAGGTGTCGATTTGTCTGTCAACTTATTTACGTTCATGACGACTCGAAAAAATTTCTAATAAACTATAATCGTTAGAGAGCCGTGGCGCCATTAAGTTAGTAGACTGTTCTGCCTGGCGCCACTAGCTCACGGGTAGTATCGACTATTCCTCTAGGGACTCCGTTGCCAATATCCATGAGTTGATATCTCAGAAGCTCTTTGCTTGCTGATATACGGGTTCGCTGGCCCGAGAGCACAGGCACCAAGTTTGGGGAGTGGCGATAGCGTCACGACAAGAGGCGTTCACCAGATCCTAGCGGCCGAAGCAACGAGCTACGGTCAAGGAAGGCCTGCGCAGAGGAACGATACCGGAGTACTTCACCGGGGTCAGCATCGACTGACTACAAGCAGCAGGCTTACATCCCGTCGGTTGGTTGGCAACATTTGTGTCGGACGACCGCTCGTGGCCTGGCTGCCCCCTTCTAGCTGGCTGTCATCGGCACTACTCACAAGGGAACCTCCCCATCGCACCCCCCTCAGATTTAGTTAAAAGTTTGCACAGTGGATAGGCCTTGAAAAACTGAACACATATCAATCGAGAAAACAAGAAGAAGTTGTGTGGAACTATGAAAAAAAATACACAAACTGAGTAGTCCATGTGGAAGACAGGCAACATCAAGGACTGCTTGAGCACAGCAGTGCTGTGGTCCCGTGGTTAGCGTGAGCAGCTGCGGAACGAGAGGTCCTTGGTTCAAGTATTCACTCGTGCGAAAAGTTTAATTTTTTATATTCATACAATTATCAAAGTTCAGGCACTCACACATAATCAACTTCGCTCTCCAAAATTCCAGGACATGTTCAGATTTGCTTGGACATATACAGGATTTGACGGTCTACACACGGAAAAAATTGAAAACGTTAAAAACATATGTTTTGACAGAGCACAGGGAAAACTGTGTGACTGTGAAACTATTGCATTCATTTGTTGCAGTTTATGTGACAAACTCTTATGTTTTCATCACTTTTTTGGGAGTGATTATTACATCCACAAGAAAACCTAAATCGGGCAAGGTAGAAGAATCTATTTACCCATTCGCCAAGTGTACAAGATAGGTGAGTCGATAACATATTCCTGTCATGTGACGCACATGCCGTCACCAGTGTCGTGTAGAATATATCAGACGTGTTTTCCTGTGGACGAATCGGTTGACCTACGACCATGCGACCAAATGTTTTCGGTTCCCATTGGAGAGGCACGTCCTTTCGTCTACTAATCGCACGGTTTTGCGATGAGGTTGCAAAACACAGACACTAAACTTATTACAGTGAACAGAGACGTCAATGAACGAACGGGCAGATCATAACTTTGCGAAAATATAGACAATAAATTTTTCACTTTTTTTTTTTAATTTTCATTTTGTTCGCTTTAGTTCGTTCCATCTGCTCGGGACGGACGCCGTAAGACATCCATTTAAGTTCGTTGTTGATCTATTAACTCAGTTTTTTTATTACAGAGGCCACGTTACCCTCTGACCGAGCACGCTGAGCTACCGTGCCGGCAAATTAAACTTTTCGCTCAAGGGAAGACTTGAACCAAGGACCTCTCGTTCCGCAGCTGCTCACGCTAACCACGGGACCACAGCACTGCTGTACACTCGAGGGAAGACTTGAACCAAGGACCTCTAGTACCGCAGCTGCTCACGCTAACCACGGGACCGCGGCGCTGCTCAGCTCACGCTCTCCTTGAGGTTTCCTATCTTGCGCATGAACTACTCAGTTTGTATATTTTGCTTATTTGTTTCATAGTTCCACACAACTTCTTCTTGTTTTCTCGATTGATCTGTGTTCAGTTTTTCAAGGCCTATCCACTGTGCCAAATTATAACTAAATCTGAGGGGGGTGCGATGGGGAAGTTCCCTTGTCAGTAACCGCCACGACGCACCGCGGATCCATGGAGCTGCTTGCTGATAGCATTCTGTAATCCTCGTGGTGGTTGGTGTCATTGTCTACCCGACCTCCTAATTATTTTCTGGTTTGTACCCGACCCTCAGAGTTTTGCTCAGTCGGCTCTTTGGTCGTAAATATAGACCGTAGTATTGTACTAGACCCTAGTTGTCCTTTGAAAATTTGTTCTGACGTTATATTGCCCTTCCTTTCTTCTTCATACCCGATCATTAATGTTTTAATGAATCAGCCCCTGGTCGGAAATACAGTCGGAACAATGGCGCCAAGGCACAGCTTGCCGTTAGACAAACAGGGGTCTTGTGGTTAGATTTAGTTGTTAACCGGTTCAGTTCCTTGATTGTACTTTCACTTGAGATAATCTGAACTACCTGTTGTACTAAGCCGTGCGTTCCTGTCTTTGAAAGACCAGGTCATTATTGGTGTATTTTTAACTGGATCTTGTGGTTCCCCCGAGTGAGTTCTCTCGTAATACGTGCTCATACGTAATGTTTTAAAACGTACCTTCAGAGCGGCCTTTATAACTGAGGAGCAATTTGACTTCTCACATATTAACAGACAACTGTCACCAGGGCTTTAGTCAGAATAAGATTGTCAAAAGAGACTGGTTGGGATCCAGTCGCACGTAGGTGCTGACTGGAATTAAAAGGTTGCTCGCTTCGAAGGAAGCCTTATCATTGTCATAATTGTTTCCTAATTTTTTAACCTTTAAGCATAGGTGCGCATCTTAACCCCGAACCTTTCGTCATACGGTTTCCAAATAAAAAAATTACGTCATTTGTTTAAGTAATTGAAACACTCTTGTCATCAATATTACTTATGTTTTCATGTGTTGCAAAAGGGCATTTAACAGGAGAAACTGTGTCCAGCGCGGTAGTAAACACCGCTGTTTCACCCGATTACGGGCGCGCTGCGGGTCCGGGCCCTTGTAATTATTGTCATGTTGTTCCTGTTTTGATATCTCTTGTAAGAGCTTATCTATTTCACAAATTTGTAAATAAACAAATTTATGGTTATATATTGTTAAATAAACAGGTTGTATGAATAGAAAGTTACATTCGTGTGTTCCACGTCTGTTAGCAACTCCGCAGATTTTTTAGGGGCTATTTTGTCTACACCTCATCTCTTTCATGTATGGAGGGAGAGATTAATCTCATAGATCCTGCGAAATTCTAAACGAACTCATGCTTCTGGCTGCATCAAAAGGTGTTCCGCAGTTTTCTTACCCCCCTCCCCCCCCCCCCCCCCCGGCCCCGATTATTCCGGTTTTCTTTGCTCTCTCCCCTGCGGACTAAACTGGCAAAGTGACAGTGTCAGGGAAGCGCCGCGCACGCTGCCGCAGAGCTACGGCTGAGGACGTGCACATAATGTCGAAACTTTCTCCACGAGTGAGGCTTATCGTTTTTATGAACATGAAGTTTTTGCTCTGTTGTCGCGGACTGGCAGCGGGAGTCTGTGCTAACACTAAGGGCAGGGCAGACCGTGTTTTCTTTTCACTTTCGTCGCCGTCTCCGGCGCGGCGCGGAGCTCCGCTAAGGGGGTATGAAATTTAGATGAGAGATGGCCTCATTCGTAATCCCAATGTCCCGCTGTTACGGTTCCACTGCCCGGAAACAGTTCTGGCGCGCCTCCAAGTCGGAGGAAGCAGTATTGTAGAGTGCCGGAACTACGCTGGGAATACGGCGGGCCTTGTCTCTCCCAGAAACCGAATAAACGGTATAGGCCTATAGCTGTTTATCGGTTCCTCATAAACAGAATGTAAGGCTGTATGCCAGGGAAACGTTCAGAAAACATAAAATGACTCTTCGGTGGAAGACGATGGCGAAAAAGGGATAAACAAGGAGAACAGTTCACCCCACAGGGAAGAGCAAGCGTTTATAAAAAAAAACAAAAACAATATTGGCTAAAGGAGATTTGATGATTAGACCCCTTGTACAGAAAGGTTTTGTGACTGTTTACCGAAAGTGAAAGACAAACCACAGTGACAGAAAGATTGCTACGATGGCAGCGCAACGCAATCGGGTCTCTGTGTAGATATCCTCCTTCTTCGTGTTTTCTGTGCATTTCCCAAATAAATTCAGAAAATGTCTGGTACTACTTATACCATGAGGAAAATGTAACTGTCTCGGCGTGGAACGATTATTGACATAAAATTACGAGGATCAACGTTTCTCCTAATTTCTCTTTATGAAATATCCTGTGCTTTGTGTTTCCCTTTCTATCGAGATTATTTTTGTGCCATATATTCAGCACGTGACGTGCACGTAGTTCTCATTCATTTCAGCGATGCATCTATCCGTCACATCTGTTCTAGATGATGCCAAGTGACTACATCGAATAAATACTCGTATTTCAATTTTATAAATCGAGCAAACGCTTCCGAACTCATGCTCTAGTGTTTACATGCGTGTGTGATGTGCCTATTAAAATTTTACTTTATGCCAGCTTAATGTCAGTATAGAAAAAAGTCAATATTACATATAATTAACTGTGTGTTTACATGGTCGCTAATGTGTGTGTCTATTGTTACTGGACCTTTTTAGGTGCAGGTTCGCAACACAAGATCTTTCGGACTTTGAGTTGCTCAGATCATCCGCATCAGGATTCTGGAAACATCATACTTCCAGAAGTCACGGACATTCAGCTGGAGTGAACGTAATGCTGTCAGCTTAACTAAGTACCTAGGCGTTAAAATTACGAATAACTTTAATTGGAACGATTACGTAGGAAGTGTTGTGGGAAAAAAACCAGAGACTGCTTTAAATATGGGGAACACTTAAAAAGTGAAAAGGTGCACAAAAGAGACTGCCCACACTATGCTTGGCCGTCGTCTTCTGGAGTACTGCTGCAAATTACGGGATCTTTACGAATTACGTTTGAAGGACACCGAAAAAGTAAAAAAAGCCAGCTCATTTTGATACGATACGCGAATGGGATGGCAGTCAGTAGAACAAAAGCGTTTTTCGTTGCGGGGGGAGATTTTCACCTAAAATTCAGTCAACAATTTTCTATTCCAAATGCGAAAATATTTTATTGATGCCCACAAACGTAGGGAGACATTATCATTGTAATAAAATAGGAGGAATCAGAGCTCGCACGGAAAGGTTTTGGTGTTCTGTTTTCCCAGCGATGTTAGAGAGCGAAACGCTAAACAAGTAGTCTGAAGGTGGTTCGATGAACCCTCTGCCACCCACGATATTTAACTGCCTGTGTTATTTCAAATTACAGTGAAATGTTCCTTTGGACATGCATGCGCGTCCCTAAGGAACAGGCACTGTGGTGATTACAGCCGTTATGAAATACATGAAATGTATTTACAGTTACGAGTATGGAGTAATGGAACGACTACAGCGAAAAATCTGTACCGGACCGGGATTCGAACCCAGATTTCCTGCTTATTGCAAGCGGTCGGTTTACTATTAGGCTGTCCGAACACAACACACGGCCAGACCCAACCTTCCATATGTCGTCAGCCATGTGTGTACAACGTGCACACGTACATTCATTATGTATATTCCCGCACGTGGAAGACATTTTAATTGAAAGTCTCTCGCACGTTGTCGGCGGATAAATACCATATCGCAGTGGCTGGTGTTGGCAGGAAGTAAGACACAATTTTCCTTTGGATATGGATGTATGTTAAACAACACAGACACTTCAATGTGGTATTTACCTGCCGACTCTGGACAAGCGACATTTAATTAAGTCTCCTCTGTGCGGAAATATACGCAACGTGTGTAAGAATGCAGGTTGTAGATACATGGTGGATGACAAATGGAATATTGGGTACGGGCGTGACTCGTGCTTGGATAGCCTAATAGTGAGGTGACCACTCACGATAAGTGGGAAATCTCAGTCCTGGACAAATTTTTACTATCGTCATTTCGTTATACAGCTGATAGATGCCCATATTCGCAATTGCAAATATATTTCACATACCTAAGTGTAAATTTCAGGGTAGGCATGTGGATGTAGAATACAGAACAGGTGGTAACAAGATGGGCTCAGGGAAATAGTGTGGCAAGAAAGATGGGGCTCAGGTCCTTCCAGAGGGAACCCACCACGGAAAGACCGTATGACATTTCAAATGGCTCTGACGAATAGATGGACGACGACAAATGCAATTCAGATAGAGCTTACAGGCAGAGTTACACCAAGAAAAATAGGGAATACCTTACTGCAGCTAGGCCGAAATCTCGAGTTCCCGTATACTATTTGCTGCTGACGTCACACCACAGACAACAGACACTCGCATAGTGCAGAGACATTGGGCACTGGGAGGTATTTACGATTTTCAGTGATGCGTCTCGCTTCTGATTGTGGCAGTCAGATTGACCCCAACGTGTGTGTGTGTAGACCGCCTGGCGGAAGGTCACGAGAAACTGCGACTCTCAAGACCTACATCTCCCGAACCCTCGTAATCAACTTGTATGAAGCTCTTGCGAACCAGGATCAAATACCGCAAGAACAGCACAACCACGCGCCTGGTGTCTCTCAGTTCTACATCTACATCTACATTTATACTCCGCAAGCCACCCAACGGTGTGTGGCGGAGGGCACTTTACGTGCCACTGTCATTACCTCCCTTTCCTGTTCCAGTCGCGTATGGTTCGCGGGAAGAACGACTGTCTGAAAGCCTCCGTGCGCGCTCTAATCTCTCTGATTTTACATTCGTGATCTCCTCGGGAGGTATAAGTAGGGGGAAGCAATATATTCGATACCTCATCCAGAAACGCACCCTCTCGAAACCTGGACAGCAAGCTACACCGCGATGCAGAGCGCCTCTCTTGCAGAGTCTGCCACTTGAGTTTGTTAAATATCTCCGTAACGCTATCACGGTTACCAAATAACCCTGTGACGAAACGCACCGCTCTTCTTTGGATCTTCTCTATCTCCTCCGTCAACCCGATCTGGTACGGATCCCACACTGATGAGCAATACTCAAGTATAGGTCGAACGAGTGTTTTGTAAGCCACCTCCTTTGTTGATGGACTACATTTTCTAAGGACTCTCCAAATGAATCTCAACCTGGTACCCGCCTTAACAACAATTAATTTTATATGATCATTCCACTTCAAATCGTTCCGCACGCATACTCCCAGATATTTTACAGAAGTAACTGCTACCAGTGTTTGTTCCGCTATCATATAATCATACAATAAAGGATACTTCTTTCTATGTATTCGCAATACATTACATTTGTCTATGTTAAGGGTCAGTTGCCACTCCCTGCACCAAGTGCCTATCCGCTGTAGATCTTCCTGCATTTCGCTAAAATTTTCTAATGTTGCAACTTCTCTGTATACTACAGCATCATCCGCGAAAAGCCGCATGGAACTTCCGACACTATCTACTAGGTCATTTATATATATTGTGAAAAGCAATGGTCCCATAACACTCCCCTGTGGCACGCCAGAGGTTACTTTAACGTCTGTAGTCGTCTCTCCATTGATAACAACATGCTGTGTTCTGTTTGCTAAAAACTCTTCAATCCAGCCACACAGCTGGTCTGATATTCCGTAGGCTCTTACTTTGTTTATCAGGCGACAGTGCGGAACTGTATCGAACGCCTTCCGGAAGTCAAGAAAAATAGCATCTACCTGGGAGCCTGTACCTAATATTTTCTGGGTCTCATGAACAAATAAAGCGAGTTGGGTCTCACACGATCGCTGTTTCCGGAATCCATGTTGATTCCTACATAGTACATTCTGGGTTTCCATAAACGACATGATACTCGAGCAAAAAAAATGTTCTAAAATTCTACAACAGATCGACGTCAGAGATATAGGTCTATAGTTTTACGCATCTGCTCGACGACCCTTCTTGAAGACTGGGACTACCTGTGCTCTTTTCCAATCATTTGGAACCTTCCGTTCCTCTAGAGACTTCCGGTACACGGCTGTTAGAAGGGGGGCAAGTTCTTTCGCGTACTCTGTATAGAATCGAATTGGTATTCCGTCGGGTCCAGTGGACTTTCCTCTGTTGAGTGATTCCAGTTGCTTTTCTATTCCTAGGACACTTACTTCGATGTCAGCCATTTTTTCGTTTGTGCGAGGATTTAGAGAAGTAACTGCAGTGCGGTCTTCCTCTGTGAAACAGCTTTGGAAAAAGGTTTTTAGTATTTCAGCTTTACGCGTGTCATCCTCTGTTTCAATGCCATCATCATCCCGGAGTGTCTGGATATGCTGTTTCGAGCCACTTACTGATTTAACGTAAGACCAGAACTTTCTAGGATTTTCTGTCATGTCGGTACATAGAATTTTACTTTCGAATTCACTGAACGCTTCACGCATAGCCCTCCTTACGCTAACTTTGACATCATTTAGCCTCTGTTTGTCTGAGAGGTTTTGGCTGCGTTTAAACTTGCAGTGAAGCTCTCTTTGCTTTCGCAGTAGTTTCCTAACTTTGTTGTTGAACCACGGTGGGTTTTTCCCGTCCCTCACAGTTTTACGTCGGTAAAAGGAGCCAATTATTAACCTAGCTCGGTTGTTGAGTGTAACCTCCACCCATAATAATTCACAGGAACTATCCACTTCTACTTCACTACAGGATAAACTACTACTAACAGCGACGAACACTCCACCACCGGTTGCATGCAATCTATCCTTTCTAAACACCGTCTGTGCTTTTGTAAAAATTTCGGCAGAATTTATCTCTGCTTCAGCCAGCTTTCTGTACCTATAACGATTTCAGCTTCTGTGCTTTCTATCAGCGCTTGAAGTTCCGGTACTTTACCAACGCAGCTTCGACAGTTTACAATTACAATACCGATTGCTGCTTGGTCCCCGCATGTCCTGACTTTGCCCCGCACCCGTTGAGGCTGTTGCCCTTTCTGTACTTGCCCAAGGCCATCTAACCTAAAAAACCGCCCAGACCACGCCACACAACCCCTGCTACCCGTGTAGCCGCTTGTTGCGTGTAGTGGACTCCTGAACTATCCAGTAGAACCCGAAACCCCACCACCCTATGGCGCAAGTCGAGGAATCTGCAGCCCACACGGTCGCAGAACCGTCTCAGCCTCTGATTCAGACCCTCCACTCGGCTCTGTACCAAAGGTCCGCAGTCAGTCCTGTCGACGATGCTGCAGATGGTGAGCTCTGCTTTCATCCCGCTAGCGAGACTGGCAGTCTTCACCAAATCAGATAGCCGCCGGAAGCCAGAGAGGATTTCCTCCGATCCATAGCGACACACATCATTGGTGCCGACATGAGCGACCACCTGCAGATGGGTGCACCCTGTACCCTTCATGGCATCCGGAAGGACCCTTTCCACGTCTGGAATGACTCCCCCCGGTATGCACACGGAGTGCACATTGGTTTTCTTCCCCTCTCTTGCTGCCATATCCCTAAGGGGCCCCATTACGCGCCTGACGTTGGAGCTCCCAACTACCAGTAAGCCCACCCTCTGCGACCGCCCGGATCTTGCAGACTGAGGGGCAACCTCTGGAACAGGACAAGCAGCCATGTCAGGCCGAAGATCAGTATCAGCCTGAGACAGAGCCTGAAACCGGTTCGTCAGACAAACTGGAGAGGCCTTCCGTTCAGCCCTCTGGAATGTCTTTCGCCCCCTGCCTCACGTTGAGACGACCTCCCACTCTACCACAGGTGAGGGATCACCCTCAATGTGAGCAGTATCCCGGGCAACCACAGTCGTAGTCCGATCGGGGGATGCGTGGGACGAGCTGGCCGTCCCCGACAAACCCCCATCCGGACCCCCACAGTGATGCCCATTGGCAACAGCGCCAAGCTGTGTGACCGAAGCCAACACTGCCTGAAGCTGGGAGCGAAGGGATGCCAACTCAGCCTGCATCCGAACACAGCAGTTGCAGTCCCTATCCATGCTAAAAACTGTTGTGAAAAGAACGTCTGAACTAATCTACAGAGAGCGCAAACAAATCGACACAAAATTTAAACGGTTATTAAAATACAAGATTGCCTAGTAAATGCAGTAATGCTGCTACTTGCGCACTACTGACACACTGCTCGGCGGCGGAAGGAGACTACGCGATTTTACACTATTCAGGTGCTAAAACGCGATGCTACAACTCTCAAATACTATAATACGCCCGAAATTTATGAATTAAACAATGCAAGTACCAAAAACACCCAAAGAAATTAAGAATTTAACTATGTAACAAATGAGTGAGCTAGGAGAAGCAGCCTCTATATGGCTCTCACAAACTGGGACCACTTCCTGGTTCAACGCCACGTCCATCAGAGAGTCACATTCTAGCGACGATAGCATTGCCAGCCACCGATAGAGTCAAATCAACCAGACGCGATCATCTTTGATAACAGCACGACATCGCCTGTGGCACCTCTCCTGGGTTCGTGACCATAGCGGTTGGACCCTAGAAGACTGGAAATCGTGGCCTGTTCAGAAGCGTCTAGATTTCATTTGGTGAGAGCTGATGGGAGGATTCGAGTGTGGCGTAGACACCACGAAACCATGGACCCAAGTTATCAATAAGGCAATGTGAAAGATGGTAGTGGGTCCAAAATGGTGTTGGCTGTGTTTACACGGAAAGGACTGGCTCCTGATTATCTTCGGATACTTGGAGACGATTTGCAGCTATTCACATACTTCACGCTCCCAGACAACGATGGAATTTGTGTGGATGAAAATGTGCCGTATTATCGGCCCAAAGTTCTTCGCAACTGGTTTGAAAAACATTCCGGAGAATTCAAGGGAATGATTTGCCATCCAGATCGCCCGGCATGAATCCCGTCGAACATTTATGGGACGTAATAGAGACGTCAGTTCGTACACAAAACCATGTTCCGGCTGAAACGCCCTGCTAATCCTGCAGGACAGGACAGATAGTACAAATTGTGAAAAGGGACAAAAATAAGAGCTGTCAGTTACACTCGAACATACAACTTTCTTATTTGATCAAACATTACAAATTCCTAAATTAAAAAAAAAAACATACAGCTTTAATCCTTGGGACTTAATTACCAGCTAAAAGACACCTTGATTTAAAAACGGCTGAAGGGCAATAACTTAAAATGCAAGCATAATCAGAAATTTAACAGGCAAGCCTTATCTTAAAACAGTTCTTTAGTTAGGCTGAAGTAAAAGTTAAATTCAAAACGGCTGAAGGCCTAGCACTTAAAACACCATTACATTAATTTTTTTAAATACCAAAGGCCTCACATGAAACAGTTCTTTAATTTAGGCTGAAGGCCTTAAGAGCAAAAGAACTAGTTTTAAAAAATCGGCTAGAAGCCATACAAGTACAAACAATAAGAACAAATTACAAAAAAAATTTAAAAAAATTGGGCAGTACACCCAAGGGCGCTCAGATGTTCGAGGGTCGGCCTGTAATTCAAACACTAATGCTCGCTTAGGTGAGACAAGCAGTCGGGTCCACCATTCATGATCCGATGACAACCCAACCAACCGTGAACGGACCCACTGACAAGATAACTTCCACTTCACCCAGCCAGGGCACAACAGGGAGTTCAATGGAAAACGTAGAAGATATTGGCGCCCACAACCAATCATACATAGAGCGTCAAACTACACACCAACAACATGATGAGGGAACTACACTGCCTGAAATTTTAAGTCAACAGGCAGGGCATGTAACCGGAACGTTAACGGCCACAAGGCAGAAGATTCAGCTGGTGCACTTCAATTCAAATAACCAAATACAGTGAAACTCCACCAGAGGGTGGTTAGTATTTTCCAACTTGAAAACGACGTTGTTGCCCATGGGAATATCCCAACCGCTGACAGCGAACTCCAAACAACATTATGTGAACAGTCTTGATTTGCTGGTAGGTTAAATTGAAGCTCAGCTCTCGTGTCCAGGGTTGGTGAGCCACAGACCTTGTAGCAATGGGAACAGCGCCACACACACCGGCACCACATAGAGACTGCCAGCGGGCCCCGGCCAAAGTACGCCCCGCTGAGAATTCCTCGCTTCTCCACGCCAACCGACCGACTGGTCGCACACTGCCCAGCTGGAAACTATAAGAGCCAGGTGAAAGATAACCCAAGGTGCGAATATCGACACACACCGCTGATGCCACCCGCAGAAGGAGAGGATAACAGCATAATCGAGATAACTGCAGGCGACTAAACACAGAATCGCAACGAAGGTTTAATCCAGCACATAGCATGAGCCAGCCACGGCTCACTGGCAACACCTTCGCAATTATTGAAAGGTATAGAGGCAGCATGTCTCGGTATTTTTGCAAGTTACTTCCAAAGACTGGTTAGTCCATTCTGAGATTCTGCACTGCGATTGGCAAAAGAGGTCGGACACAATATTAGGCGGTGTCCCATGAGTTTTGTCAGCTCAGCTTGTGTTTAGTCAGAGTTACTATTTTATGGGCTGTCTAAAGGCAGCAAAGTTATTTAGGTTTCGTCGCATTAGGTGTAGTACTTGAAGTACCAAGCATCGAACTGTTACCAAAAGTTCAGTAAAGTTTGTATTATAACTCCTAATACATGTTATAAGTTATTTCTTGTTGTGTTAACCCTATTTCTGTTCCAGTACTGCCGCGTCAAGCGAGTGTATAATTTGATAGAACTAGCCAGCCACTCAGTATAATAGGAGAAATACGTTTTCTGCTTTCGTGGATGTATGGCTTGAATTAATAGTAACATTCAGTTACAACATCTCAACAGCGGTGCGGACTAGTTGATGAACAAGCACAAGAATCTATCCCATTTGCTTACCCATGCTATTTACCGGATATCCGAGTTGTGTAACCCCTTGAATACTGAGGATCCGCATACCGTATCGCTCATTTTCCTTCCCGCTGAACCAGACTGGGGAATTGCTTCCAAATGCACTACGGCATGGTAGGTAGAGTTAAAAACGTGTGTATGGAATATAACATCTATCCAAATTTGTTTGCAACGTCTCCTTCTATGGTTCCATTTTCTGCAGAATCACGTTCAACAGAATGAGTAGCCACTTCAGAGTCAGCATAAACAGGCCTTGGAGGAAAATTTACTGCCAAGTGATTACTTACATAAAGAATGTTGTGTACGTATCAAGAGACTCGCGTGTCAATAAAGTAAAAAAAAAAAAATGCAACTATCATAGGTCCCTTGCCAGTTTAAGACGAAGCCTCACACGAGAAGAGTGCATATTTTTTCTAATCAGAATGACATTTCCGTTATTGAAGCTAATTCATCAACAGAAATCTCGAAATGAAGAATTTAGCTTGGTCATTCGCACAGCTGTTCAGTCGTTTTACGTTGCATAAAGTTGCTTGTCTTCTACCTGAGCATAGATTGGACATCGTCTGGTTCACGGTTGTGAGAAGCTTTCTCTTCAAAAATACCTGTTACATCAATGATTTAGATATGCTTTACAAGTGGTTTTAAAGCATGACCAGCGTTGAATTCTACCACTTAGAGTTCGGTGGAAACGACACTTGTACCCCTCAGCCATACATAGTTGCTTTCTTTTGTTAGTAAACATCTTGGAGGCCCAGTTAATGGCCCACACTAGCTAACAAAGGTCGTGCAGGCAACTAATATGTTTGCAGTCAGCCATGTATCTGCTACTCGGACGTTTATTATTCAACCTCCAAGGGATCCATCCCAAATAGAATTCGACCCACAACAGAAGCCACTGTATATTAAAAGTTACTCGGTAACTGTTGAAGGGGAGCTGAGTGCGCGCCTGTATGTGACAATGACAGCAAACCCTGTTGTGGTCAGGATACCAAATGACATTTTCCAGCAGGATAACACATGACCCCACAATGCAGTTTGTACTACAAACGACGTGACGAATGTATGTATTCTACACTGGTCTGAGCGATCTTCTGATTGTTCATCCATTTAGCTTGTCTGGGATGCGATGGACGACATATACTGTAGTCAGACAAGGCTACAGCCAGCATTATGCAAGGACCAACACGGCATGGGTTTCAGACATGACAAATGATTCTTCAAGATGATGTTTAAAGGCTGTTTGCTTCCACGGCACATCGAAAATAACAGTGGGCATCACACGCTTTACTAATTTTCATGAGAGACATAAGCCCCGAATGCAATAATACTCGACATGATGTGACGACCGCTAGGAAGTATGATAAACTTTGAACTGCTGTGTCACGGTGTAACATGTTCCCTTTCTGTCTGTATCTATACAACCTGTCCAAAAGTTCCGAGACTGATTTTATTCCTAGCACATAAGTGACGTCGGCGCATAAGTGACGTCAGCACTATAACTACGGCGGTAGCTTGAACTAACCACTGTAAACATTAGATGTGCATTCGCTCAGTCACTTGAGAGAGGCAGCGTTAAGCAGTGGAAGCGCGTCTATAGTGTGCCAACGTTGTTTCTCATCAGAAAATGCCATGGAGCAACACATCTAATCAAGTCTACGAAGCCTTGTCCAGAATGTTTTGAAGAAGAGAAAAATCTGTGTGAAAAGTTTGTGCTGCCCACCTTGACTCCCATACAAAACAGCGACATGTGGACGCCTGCCATCGACATCTGTAAAAACCACAAACTGACCAGGGCCAACTGTTAATATCAATGATTTATACTATCCAACATGACAACTGGTCTAAATCACGTAAGGTAGAACCCCACTAGTTTGCCCTCGGATGGTTCGCCGCTCCGGTTGGTCCGACCGTGCTGGAGTCGAACTTCCCCCAACTCGTGGCGGTGACACACTTCCCGTAGTGCCTTTCTCGTTTGCTGTATTGTTGTTTACAGGTAATAATTATTGTTATTATCGTTTGTCCGTTTTAGAACTCTGTCATCCCTCGTATCGTTTCTGGCGTTGTCCGTATTTTTTGTACACTACTGCACTGTCAAGCTTTTAGTGCTTACTCTTCGGTGGTTTTACGAGGTTATTCTCCTGTGTTCGTTACAGCACTGTATGTATTTGTTTTACCTTGTATATACTTTATAGTTGTGTGTGCTCCGTCAACAGAACAGGAGTGAAACGTAGACACCTTGCTCTTTCACGAAATGAAAAATTAGCATTGCTACGAAAATTGGCCAAAGGGAAATAACTAGATAAAATTGGCAAGGAACCCAATGTAGACGTTAAGATAGTAAAAGATTGGATAACAAATCGGAATGACATTGAACCATGTACAGTGACGATAGTGGCGAGACATTCTTAAGAATCGCAAAACATTGAAAAATCCTAAACTTGAACTGCTTGAGAGTGCGTTGTGGATGTGGTTCCACTAAGAAAGAAAGAAAGGAACCTCAAAATCTGCGCCCATTATAAAAGAAAAGGCAATAGATTTGAACAGAAAGCTAGAAGCCGAAGTGAGCTCGTAGTTAGAGAAGATTGGATTCATCGCTGGAAAGCTGGTGACGTTCGGTTTGTTTCAATTTCTGATGATGCCGAGGCGGCTAAGGAGTTTTCTGTGAAGTTTCAAGAAACTGTCAAAGAAAATGAACTTTTGCCTTGCCAAGTCTATAACACAGACGAGATATGCCTAAGCTGAAAAAAAAAAGAAAAAACCTCGTTGCATCAAACGAAACCGTAACAGGAACGAAATTTAAAAAAGACAAGCTAATCGTTGTTCCTTGCAGCAACGCTGATGGTACACACAAGCTTCCTTAGATCGTTATTTGGGAAATGTAAGAAGCCTAGGACATTCAAAAACATAATTTATATAAAAAACAGCTACCAGCCACACGTATGGTTTAAAAAGGTTTATTATCTTCAGACCATGACCGGTTTCGGATTTTTCTTTACAAATCTATCTTCAGATGGCACTTACAAGCATTCTTAGTTGGACCTAGTTTTGTTTGTGTTATTCGTTTGCTGCACTGGGAAAAAAGAAATATTTTTGTTGTCATATCGGTAATGGTATTTTTACGAAATATTTACTTCTTTTACAATATCTAATTGCTCATGAGATGGTTTTTATAAACATTAGTACCGAGCGAGGTGGCGCAGTGGTAGCACACTGGACTCGCATTTGGGAGGACGACGGTTCAATCCCGCGTCCGGCCATCCTGATTTAGGTTTTCCGTGATTTCCCTAAATCGCTCCAGGCAAATGCTGGGATGGTTCCTTTCAAAGGGCACGGCCGACTTCCTTCCCCATCCTTCCCTATTCTGATGAGACCGATGACCTCGCTGTTTGGTCTCTTCCCCCAAAACAACCCCCCAATAAACATTAGTAAACTTACAGGTTAGTATACTTACGAGCTGTGTAGTTCTGCCTGACGAAATATTCGTGCGTTTATGTTTTCGAACGCAAGCTTAATACACTTTTCAATATGCACTATGTGAGTGCTATTCCAGTCAATGGACGTCACTTTCAACCTCATCTTCTTAATTACACACGCAGCACACACGAATAACGTTACAAAGCGTGGCCCAACTTCACATTACAAACGAGAACAATATTTGCAAAGAGCTTACAGTCATAACGATGTTAACTTACAGATGCTGTATAGTCGATATGGGTACACTAAAATATCTCTTTGCTATTGTATGAAATTAATCTAAAACGGAATAAATAAAATTACATACAAATAAAATTACAAACATTATATGTAGTACAGAATTACTACGTGTTACTAATTAGTTGTTACAATAGTAGGAGATAAATTCTAATATATGACATAATAAGCAATGCACATGTTTTCATTATGCAATTTTTCAATGACATATAAGCAGTTTTTGGGGCCTGTATACTGAATGTTTTTGATGGAATATTAGGCTTAAGTTATTTTAAAAAAGTGAAAGCTTCTTCACAGTTACTTAGGAAGGGGGTGTTAACTGACTCTGTCTGTTCATTCAAAATGAGATCGGGGAACCTGTTTTTATGTGTATGAATCTCAATCTCCTCTAGGAGATTCAATGTGAAACCTTTGTCTTTGAGGTGTAATATCTGCAGGTTGTTTTCTATATTCTCAACTGTATGATTGTTTTCTGCAAGATGGGTGGCAAAAGCAGATTTGCTTAGGTTTTTCAGACGTAGGGCATCAAGGTGTTCCTTGAATCTATTTTCAAAAGCTCTACCTGTTTGGCCAATGTAGAATTTAGGACAGTTGTTACACTTGAGTTTATAAATTCCAGATCTTTTATGGGGTATGATATTGTGTGGGAGTGAGTGTATGACTCTTTGTTGGAGTTTGTTATTGGTAGAGAAACTGATTTTGACATTCTTCTTCTTGAATAAGTTGGAAATTTTATATGAAAGTGGGCCTATATATGGTAGGGCTACATATTTTACTGATTTTTTTGTCTTTCATAGTTATTGTGGCTGTTGCTTGTTGCAAAGACTTATTGCTAGCAATTTTTTCTTTGTTTTTTGAGAGAGTGTGTCTATGATTGAAGCATCATAGCCATTATTTTGGACAATTGATTTGATTATGCTGATTTCTTTGTGCTGTTCAGTGGGGGTGAGGGGGACTTTATGCATACGATGTAGAATTGACCGGAAATTAGCCATCTTATGTTGGTATGCATAAACCATACATGTGGCTGGTAGCTGTTTTTTATATAAATTATAAACCTTAAGTACAACAGCCACGTTTCTCAACATGTCGACTTTTGACAAAATAGAGATTCAAAAACATTACTAACCAACCCTTCCTCGCCGGTTCGGTTTACCACCGCAGTCAAAAATCTGCTTGGATGGACTGCAATATTCTCAAATCTTGGGTTCTTCGGCGATTTCGTTCCATCTGTAGAGAAAGACTTGAAACAAAAAAAAAGCTCCTGTTCGTGCTCTGTTACTGTTGAATAACGCGTAGTCACATTCATCTGAAGAGGACTTGGTGAAAGAGGACATAAAAACTATCTTCCTTACACCAAATGGCATGTCACTTATCCAACCAATGGATCAGGAAGGACAGAATGTTTAAAGAGGTGGTATCACAGAAAGTTCATCATCTCAGTTTTAGGGAAGTCCAAAGAAGCTTGTAGCGTACTTGAAGCTATGAGATCCCTCAATGTCAAAGATACTATCTGTACGATTGATGAGTCATGGGCGGTACTAAAGCCTGACACTCTAAGAAAACCTTGGCATAATCTTTGGCAGGAATCTATGATAGCGTTCAGATCGAAGGCGAGCAAAACAGTGACACGCAGGAAATCGTTAAAGATCCACAAACTGTACAACCGTATGTCCCAGTCAGTGAAGATAAGGAGTGGACTGCCCAGTGTGACAAAGACTGTGAAACCAGATTATTGCCGGTGTTTTGGGAAAAAATGGTGAAGAAACTGTTAACAAGGTCTCGGACGGTGATGATGACGAACCCCATATCCAAGTTTCAAACATCGACGCCAAGAACGCTTTTCATATTGCTCTTCAGTACATCGAGTAGAACTCAACCTCAAAACTTACGGACATTTTGTGGAGCAAGGAATGGAGGAACACTGAAGCTAAATCTATAATTTCATCTGCTACACAAAAATCTGTAACTGACTTTCTTCCTAAGTAATTTTTTATTATACTATAGGCTACCTTCAATTTTAACAGTACTTTCCATACGTACGATATGTACAGTACAGTAAATACTTACTGTACAGTATTACTCTTTTCCAGTATGTAGTAAAAACACCTTTGTGCTGTTTACTGCAATCTTTTTACTGTAGAGAACAATATACATTCGTAAAGTAGTCATTTTTGAGTTTAGAGATCGTTTATTTTAACACAAATCCGCATTTTTCTGTACTTTCTAATAATAAAGCTATTTTGTATTCCGACCCATACACAGTCTCAAAGTTAACGGATTACAGGGATTGTAATGTACACAGTTGACGCCAACGGTTTATACCCATTAAAGGTATGTAACAAATTAACATTTTCAACAAACCATTATCTACTGTCGAATTTATCGTTATAAACAGGGCCTGGCTGCCAACCCTTGTAGTACCTGTTCCAAGTCCCACATATTTCCCTGTCATTTCCATCCCATGTTACTCTACATCTTACACCACTTCCACCACCTGGATATAGCCACCTATCTTGTCCTAAATTATCCCCCCTCAATGCGGGTCGCTGTAGTTATAGCGAAATGCTTTGTCAGTTTTTTAGGTACTTTTTCTTTAAAAATCGCAAATGTAAAGGGAAAAAAGTACTTTGAAACAAATTTTAGACCTTTTTTCTTCTGATTACCGAAAACTCCTAAAACTTTCAAGTTTGCTCCATTAATATGAGAACACTACAATTAGAATGGGGAACATTGTGTGAAACTAGTCGCCTGTTCCAGCTAAGCTTGATGCACTATGTCACCTGTTATCGAAAAAGTGTCATCTGTCTATATCTACTATGAAACAACCCTAAATATATTTTACCCGTTTTAGAATATGAAATATATTTCATTTCAACGTGAACATTTGTGGGTGAATAGTGGCATCTTGCCCCGCTCACCTGTGAGGGGCGACGAAATGAAAGAACAATAAAGGACAGAGTTATGACCGTAAACCAGAATCTTTTTTCCACCTTCCTCGTGCGCGGGAGAAGAAAGATTGGCAATAACCCTCTGTATAAGCCTGTAGCCCTCTGGCAGTTCCCTTCTGATCGCTATGTGAGTCGTATTGAAATGTAGGTTTCCTGTGGTGAGACAGAAAGCTTCTCGACGATACACTTCGCCTTTCTTACAATATCTCGCATCTGAGATTACTGAACTTTCCTACGCCACTTTCAAGCCGACCATACAGTCGTGTGAGGAAGCGCAACTTTGAATTTTGTCGGTCTCTTCCGTTAGTGCAAATTAACTTTTTTAAGAACTTACCTGTGTAAATATCTAGTGCTGCTAAAACGAAAATGTAGGTGGCAATCACATCAGTCAGCTAGATGAGGACACTCGATAACTGTTATAAACAAATAGCTCACAAAAAGTTGTCGGTGGGAAGAAGTTTGGATTTTAAAGAGAGTTGGCAGCAGCTCAGACAATATTTACCTTGCCATATGACATTAGGGTGAACAAATCAGAAATTCTTGCCTTTAGGAATATTTTGCGATTTTGGTAAGGCTTTCGAATGTACGAGCCGGCCGAAGTGGCCGAGCGGTTCTAGACGCTACAGTCTGGAACCGCGCGACCGCTATGGTCGCAAGTTCGAATTCTGCCTCAGGCATGGATGTGTGTGTTGTCCTTGTTAGTTGGGTTGGGTTTATGTAGTTCTAAGTTCTAGGGGACTGATGACCTCAGCAGTTAAGTCCCATAGTGCTCAGAGTCATTTGAATGTACGAGGGGCGTTCAGTAAGTAATGAAAACTTTTTTTCTGAAAGCAGGTTGGTTTTATTCAGGCTTCCAACACACCATACTATTCCCCACTCTTTTGACAACAACTTATTTTTCAATATAGTCTCCGTTCAATGTGATGGCGTACGCCACCTTACTGGGAAGGCCTGTGTGCCGCAGCAGTAAGCTCCCCATCATCCACCTACTGTTTCCCACGTAGCGCATCCTCTGTTGGTCCAGACAGATGGAAGTTGGAAGGTGCGCGATCGAGGTTTTAAAGTGCACGAGGAAGAAGAATTTAATGAAGTTTTATGAGCTCTTCTCTTGTGCGTAGATTTTTGTGGGGCCTTGCGTTGTGATGGAGAAGGAAAAGTTTCCAGAATGAGATTTTCACTCTGCAGCGGAGTGTGCGCTGATATGAAACTTTCTGGCAGATTAAAACTGTGTGCCCGACCGAGACTCGAACTCGGGACCTTTGCCTTTCGCGGGCAAGTGCTCTACCATCTGAGCTACCGAAGCACGACTCACGCCCGGTACTCACAGCTTTACTTCTGCCAGTACCTCGTCTCCTACCTTCCAAACTTTACAGAGGTTCTCCTGCGAACCTTGCAGAACTAGCACTCCTGAAAGAAAGGATATTGCGGAGACATGGCTCAGCCACAGCCTGGGGGATGTTTCCAGAATGAGATTTTCACTCTGCAGCGGAATGTGCGCTGCTATGAAACTTTCTGGCAGATTAAAACTGTGTGCCCGACCGAGACTCGAACTCGGGACCTTTGCTTTCGCCGGCAAGTGTCCTACCATCTGAGCTACCGAAGCACGACTCACGCCCGGTACTCACAGCTTTACTTCTGCCAGAAGAGCTTCTGTAAAGTTTGGAAGGTAGGAGACGAGGTACTGGTAGAAGTAAAGCTGTGAGTACCGGGCGTGAGCCGTGCTTCGGTAGCTCAGTTGGTAGAGCACTTGCCTGCGAAAGGCAAAGGTCCCGAGTTCGAGTCTCGGTCGGGCACACAGTTTTAATCTGCCAGAAAGTTTCAAGGAAAAGTTTGTTTGCATTTTTGTGGCGAAAAACACGCTGAAGTCGTTTCTTCAATTTCCGGAGGGTAGCACAACAAAAAATGGTTCAAATGGCTCTGAGCACTATGGGACTCAACTGCTGTGGTCATAAGTCCCCTAGAACTTAGAACTACTTAAACCTAACTAACCTAAGGACATCACACACATCCATGCCCGAGGCAGGATTCGAACCTGCGACCGTAGCGGTCGTGCGGTTCCAGACTGTAGCGCCTTTAACCGCTCGGCCACTCCGGCCGGCGGTAGCACAACACACTTCAGAGTTGATCGTCGCACCATAAAGGAGGACATCAATTGGAGTAAGTTCTTCAGTCCCAGAAGACTGTCGTCGGCTGAAGATGCATCTTTGAACATTTTCTTCAGAGCAGGGGTGATGTAGTGCCACCCCATAGATCACCGTTTTGTTTCCGGTTTGAAGTAAGGAAACCCATGTTTCATCGCCTGTGACGACTTTCGGCAAAAAATTGTCACGATCAACCTCGTAACGGGCAAGCAGTTCCGCACAGATGGTCTTTCTTCTCTCTTCATGGTCTTGCGTTAGTCGGCGAGGAATCCAGCTGGCACTCACCTTTGAATAAGCCAACTGGCGGAGAGGAGAGTCAGCATTACCAACAGAGACGTCCAGCTGTGCAGCGAGGTGACTGATTGTGATTCGCCGTACACCTCGAATGAGAGTTTCCACACAATTAGATATTGCAGAAGTCACAACTGTATCGACCTTCTTGCAATGACTACAGCCGCCTCGTCCAACGATTCACCATGCTTTTGTTCACCGCCAGGTTTCCGTAGACATTCTGAACATCTACGACGTTCTGTTTTACTGCCAAAAGAAACTCAATGCCATCTTTCTGCCTGGAACGCACTTCCGTTGCAGACGTCATTTTGAAGGCTAGTGTAGTGCTGCCACCGATCGGAGCTTCGTGAAGCTACAGGGACTGAAGCAGGGATATTCCACAAAGTTGCATTTTTTTTCAACCGTAAGTGGCTGAGAAAACACTGAAGAGCCAAAGAAAGTGGTACACCTGCCTAACATCGTTTAGGATTCCCGAGAGCACGCACAAGTGCCATAACACGACGTGGGATGGACTCGACTAATGTTTGAAGTAGTGCTGGAGGGAATTGACGTCATGAATCCTGCAGGGCTGTCCATAAATCCGTAGGAGTACGAGGAAGTGAAGATTTTTTCTGAACAGGCGTTGCAAGACATCCAAGATATGCTCAATAGTGTTCACCTCTGGGGAGTTTGTGGCCAGAGAAGTGTTTAAACTCTGACGAGTGTTCCTCGAACGAGGGTTCCTGGAACCACTCTATAGCAATTCTGGGCATGTGGGGTGTCGCATTGTCCTGTTGTAATTGACCAAGTCCGTCGGAATGCACAATAGACATGAATGGATGCAGAGGATCAGACAGAATGCTTAGTACGTGTCACCTGTCAGAGTCGTATCTAGACGTATCAGGGATCCCATATCACCCCAACTGCATACGTGCCACACCCTTACAGAGATTCCACCAGCTTCAACAGTTCGCTGCTGACGTGCAGGATCCATGGTTTCAAACGGCTCTGAGCACTATGGGACTTAACTTCGGCGGTCATCAATCCCGTAGAACTCAGAACTACTTAAACCTAACTAACCTAAGGACATCACACACACCCATGCCCGAGGCAGGATTCGAACCTGCGACCGTAGTGGTCGCGCGGTTCCAGACTGTAGCGCCTAAAACCGCCCGGCCACCCCGGCCGGCGGAGGATCCATGGGTTCATGAGGTTCTCCCCATACACGTACACGTCCATCCGCTCGACAGAGTTTGAGACAAAACTCGTCCGACCAGGTAACACGTTTCCAGTCATCAATAGCGCAGTGACTGTGTTGACGGGCCGAGGTGAGGCGTGAAGCTCTGTGTTGTGCAGTCATCAAGGGTATACGAATGGGCCTTCGGCTCCGAAAGCCCATATCTATGATATTTCTTTGAATGGTTCGCAAGCTGATACTTGTTAATGGCCGAGCATTGAAATCTGCTGCAATTTGCAGAAGGGTTGTACTTCTGTGACGCTGAGCGATTCTCTTCAGTCGCCTGTGGACCCGTTCTTGCAGGATCTTTTCCCGACCGTAGCGATGTTGGACATATGATGGTTTACCAGGTTCCTGAAATTCATAGTACACTCGTGAAATGGTCCTACGAGAAAATCACCACTTCATCGCTATCGCGAGGATACTGTGTCCGATCGCTCCTGCGCCGACTGTAACGCCACGTTCAAACTCACTTAAATCTTGACAATTGCCATTGTGGCAGAAGTAACTGGTCTAAGAACTGCGCCAGACGCTTGTTGTCTGACATAGGCGTTGCCGACAACAGCAACGTATTCTGCCGGTTTACATATCTCTGTAGTATAATACGCATGCCTATACCAGTTTATTTGGCGCTTCAGTGTCTTTAAAAGGAGGGACACAGTATTTAATATGGTGTAAAGTTACCGCGGACGCAAAGCATGCTCTGCAAAGTGACCACATGCTGGCCATAAGCTTGGTAAGGAGTTGTTGTGGTAGGACGTACCATTGCTTCACCAACGAGATTGACACCTGCTGGATGGTCGATGGTGCGTGTGGTCGTGCTGCGGTAAGTCTCTCCAAGGCTCCTCAGGTGCTATCGGTGGGATTTAAATGGAAGATAACGAAGAGGTCAGTATATTCGTCGAATGTTCTCTCGTTGCAAGAGCTTCTCCACCTGCTCAATTCGAATAGGTCTGCGCACTGCTATCCCTAAAAATACACACATCAAAGAAGTTTTGCGTCACCCCGGTTTCCAGAACTACTGAGGATAGACTTTGACTGTGGATATTATGTCACAGGCACAGTCCCTTTCACTGTTCAGAGAAGTCACTAAACCCGCCCAAAGATGTAAACAACCAAGCATGAGCAGCGCCTGTTAGATGGAGTGGGTCCAACAGCCGATCTGTTCCAGTCATTCTACCAGGAAGGAGGTACACGGTTCGTGTTGTCCGTAGTTCAACCATGCCTAGACGGTTAATACCGAGGTTTGTGCCAGGCAGGGCTCTCAACAAGGGAAGTGTTCGGGCATCAGTGAATGAACCAAAGTGATGTTGTTCGGACATGTAGAAGATACGGACAGACAGGAACTGTCGATGACATGCCTCGCTCAGGCCGCCCAAGGGCTACCTCAGCAGTGGATGACCGCTACCTACGGATTATGGCTCGGAGGAGCAACGCCAAACTGTTCGAAATAAGCCCGACGTCTATGACGAGGTCCATCTTTGCAACCACGACACAGTGCAGCGCGGTGCAGATGGACCCAACAACATGCCGAATGGACCGATCAGTGTCGCATATTCTTTCAACCAGACAATCGTCGGGGACGTGTTTGCAGGAAACCCGGTCAGGCTGAACGTCTTAGACACACTGTCCAGCAAGTGCAGCTAGGTGGAGGTTCCTGGTTGTTTTGGGGTGGCATTAAGTGTGGCCGACGTTCTCCGCTGGTGTTCATGGAAGGCGCCGTAACGGCTGTACGATACGTGAATGCCATCCTCCGACCGATAGTGCAACCATATTGGCAGCATATTGGCGAGGCATTCGTCCATGGACGACAATTCGCGCCCCCATCGTACACATCTTGTGAATGACTTCCTTCAGGATAACGACATCGCTCGAGTGGAATGACCAGCATGTTCTCCATTCAGAATGTTCCCTATCGAACATGCCTGGGATAAATTGGAAAGGGCTGTTTATGGACGACGTGGACCACCAGGGATGTACGCCGAATGGCCGTTGAGGAGTGGGACAATCTGAACCACCAGTGCCTTGATGAACTTGTGGATAGTATGCCACGACAAATACAGGCATGCATCAATGCCAAAGACGTGCTACTGGGTATTAGAGGTACCGGTGTGTACAGAAATCTGGACCACCACCTCCAAAGGTGTCGCTGCGTGGTGGTATTGTTTTTCATGAGCAATAAAAGGGCGGAAATGATGTTTATGTTCATCACTATTCCAGTTTTCTGTATAGGTTCCTGAACTCACAGAGCCGTGGTGATGTAAAACTTTTTTTGATGTGTGCAAAATCAGGGCCGAATGCACCACTGAAAACATGTGCGTGGGAAAGGAGTGCAGTGTAGCAATAGCATTGACCGGTATGTGTACCACGTCCAAAGACATGTAGGGCAATAAGCCTGTGCAGTGTTGCCCTTCTCCACAGAATGACATGTAGACCACCAAAACGATCATGTTCGACAATACTGGACGTGTCCTCACATGTCAAAAGATGGGAAAACATGATGCATCCAGGAATATTCTCGAGCATTATCGTATGAGTTATCGACGTTTGGGTACACACGACAATTTATAGGCGTACTGACCTCCAAATCTGTGAATACAATGGACTCACCAATTGACGTTTTTGTGACATTGTGTTTCTACTCTACGTGCGTCTTTTCAAAGGTGAATTCGACCCTGACTATATTTTTATGGATGATAATGCGCGACGGCGCAGAACAGCGCAGGAGGAGAAGATTTGGAAGGAGAGGATATTCGGCGAATGGATTGGTCTGCCAGTTCCCCCGACTTAAATCCTATGGAGCACGTGTGAGGTGCTTTCGGGTCCACGCGCACCGAAGACCATACAGCCGTCATCACCCGCGCTGGTGGAGATATGGAACGCCCCACCACAATAACTCCATGCCAATCTTGTGATAAGCATTGGAACATGTTATATAGAATTAATTGCCAATCGTTGTGATCATACACTCTATTAAGAACCGTGTCCAGCCTTTTCGAAGGTCAAAGGGACCATCATGAATCGTAGAGACTTAAGTGTAATTGTTGTCCCTGAAAGAAAGTGCTACTTCATTTCCTCTATTTCCTAATTTCCGTCGATTAACTAGCCTACTATACTGTAGCATTTTCTATGTATGGTCGAAGTTTCATCGAGCTGTGTTACTTGGCAATGACGCAGCCTGTGAAAGTTTCTTCCGTCTTTGAGTTTTACTTACGACTGTTTATTATTAAACTGAAAGAGCGTTAGTTTGAGGTATTTCATATAAAAATTTAGAATGCTGTCGTAATCTACTGATTAACAGGTATAATCTGACGTTAAAGGATTAGCACGCTAGGGCAATTATTACAGGTATTGCCGAGCAAAGTTATTAGGGAAGGAAAAGACTTGCCGTCGATCGATAGCTGTGTTAGCCGAAGCCTCATAAACAAGAAATTATCATCATCATCATCATTTAAGACTGATTATGCCTTTCAGCGTTCAGTCTGGAGCATAGCCCCCCTTATACAGTTCCTCCATGATCCCCTATTCAGTGCTAACATTGGTGTCTCTTCTGACGTTAAACTGATTACTTCAAAATCATTCTTAACCGAATCCAGGTACCTTCTCCTCGGTCTGCCCCGACTCCTCCTACCCTCTACTGCTGAATCCATGAGTCTCTTGGGTAACCTTGCTTCTGCCATGCGTGTAACATGCATGGCCCCACCATCTAAGCCTGTTCGCCCTGACTGTTACATCTATAGAAATCACTCCCAGTTTTTCTTTGATTTCGTCATTGTGGACACGCTCCTGCCATTGTTCCCATCTACTAGTACCTGCAATCATCCTAGCTACTTTCATATCCGTAACCTCAACCTTGTTGATGAGGTAACCTGAATCCACCCAGCTTTCGCTCCCGTACAACAAAGTTGGTCGAAAGATTGAACGGTGCACAGATAACTTAGTCCTGGTACTGACTTCCTTCTTGCAGAAGAGAGTAGATCGTAGCTGAGGGCTCACTGCATTAGCTTTGCTACACCTCGCTTCCAGTTCTTTCACTATGTTGCCATCCTGTGAGAATATGCATCCTAAGTACTTGAAACCGTTCACCTGTTCTAACTTTGTTCCTCCTATTTGGCACTCAATCCGTTTATATTTCTTTCCCACTGACATTACTTTCGTTTTGGAGATGCTAATCTTCATACCATAGTCCTTACATTTCTGATCTAGCTCTGAAATATTACTTTGCAAACTTTCAATCGAATCTGCCATCACAACTAAGTCATCCGCATATGCAAGACTGCTCATTTTGTGTTCACATATCTTAATCTCATCCAGCCAGTCTATTGTTTTCAACATATGATCCATAAATAATATGAACAACAGTGGAGACAGGTTGCAGCCTTGTCTTACCCCTGAAACTACTCTGAACCATGAACTCAATTTACCGTCAACTCTAACTGCTGCCTGACTATCCATGTAAAGACCTTTAATTGCTTGCAAAAGTTTGCCTCCTATTCCATAATCTTGTAGAACAGACAATAACTTCCTTCTAGGAACCCGGTCATATGCCTTTTCTAGATCTATAAAGCATAGATACAATTCCCTGTTCCACTCATAACACTTCTACATTATTTGCCGTAAGCTAAAGATCTGGTCCTGACAACCTCTAAGAGGCCTAAACCCACACTGATTTTCATCCAATTGGTCCTCAACTAATACTCGCACTTTCCTTTCAACAATACCTGAGAAGATTTTACCCACAACGCTGATTAAAGAGATACCTCTGTAGTTGTTACAATCTTTTCTGTTACCATGTTTAAAGATTGGTGTGATTACTGCTTTTGTCCAGTCTGATGGAACCTGTCCCGACTCCCAGGCCATTTCAATTATCCTGTGTAGCCATTTAAGACCTGACATTCCACTGTATTTCATGAGTTCCGACTTAATTTCATCCACCCCAGCCGCTTTATTGCACTGCAATCTATTGACCATTTTTTCCACTTCCTTAAATGTGATCCTACTTCCATCATCATTCCTATCCCATTCTACCTCGAAATCTGAAACATTACTGATCGCTTTTTCACCTACATTGAGCAACTCTTCAAAATATTCCCTCCATCTGCCCAAGGCATCCACAGGATTCACCAGCAGTTTTCCTGACCTGTCCAAAATACTTGTCATTTCCTTCTTACCTCCCTTTCGAAGACTGCTAATTACACTCCAGAATGGTTTTTCAGCATCTTGACCCATAGTCTCCAACCTGTTTCCAAAGTCTTCCCACGATTTCTTCTTGGATGCTGCAATTATCTGTTTGGCTTTGTTTCTTTCTTCAACATAACTTTCTCTGTCTACGTGGTTTCTGATATGTAGCCATTTTTGATACGCCTTCTTTTTCCTTTTACAGGCTGCCTTGACTGTATCATTCCACCAAGCTATTTGCTTCATCCTACTTTTACACACTACTGTTCCAAGACATTCTCTAGCCACTTCTAGTACTGTGTCCCTGTACCTTGTCCATTCCTTTTCCAATGACTGTAATTGACTACATTCAACTAACTGGTACCTTTCTGAGATCGCTGTTATGTACTTGTGCCTGATTTCCTTATCCTGAAGTTTCTCCACTCTTATCCTCCTACATATGGACCTGACCTCCTGCACTTTCGGGCCGGCCGCGGTGGTCTCGCGGTTCTAGGCGCTCAGTCCGGAGCCACGCGACTGCTACGGTCGCAGGTTCGAATCCTGCCTCGGGCATGGATGTGTGTGATGTCCTTAGGTTAGTTAGGTTTAAGTAGTTCTAAGTTCTGGGGGACTGATGACCGCAGATGTTAAGTCCCATAGTGCTCAGAGCCATTTTTGCACTTTCGGCCTCACAATCCCAATTTCACTGCAGATTAAATAATGATCAGTGTCATCAAAGAATCCCCTGAATACACGTGTGTCCCTCACAGCCTTCCTGAATTCCTGATCTGTTATTATATAGTCAATGACAGATCTGGTTCCCCTGCCTTCCCAAGTATACCGGTGAATGTTCTTATGTTTAAAAAAGGAGTTTGTGATTACTAAGCCCATACTGGCACAGAAATCCAAGAGTTGTTTCCCGTTCCTGTTGGCCTCCATATCCTCTCCAAATTTACCCATAACCTTGTCATACCCTTCTGTTCGATTTCCAATCCTGGCGTTAAAATCACCCATGAGCAGAACACTGTCCTTGTCCTTTACTCTAACAACTACATCACTGAGTGCATCATAAAAACTATCCATCTTATCTCGATCTGTCCCTTCACAATGCGAATATACTGACACAATCCTAATTTTCTTGCTAGATACTGTCAAATCTATCCACATCAGTCGTTCGTTTACATACTTTATTGCAACTACACTGGGTTCCATTTCTTTCCTGATGTAAAGCCCTACACCCCATTGTGCTATTCCTGCTTTGACTCCTGACTGGTAGACCTTGTATTCTCCCACTTCCTCTTCTTTCTCACCCCTTACCCGAATGTCACTAACAGCTAAAACGTCCAGCCCCATCTTACTTGCAGCCTCTGCCAGCTCCACCTTCTTCCCAGAGTAGCCCCCATTGATATTAATAGCTCCCCATCTCATTACCATTTGTTTGCCAAGTCGTATCTTAGAAGTCCCCGGTTGGTCAGTTAGAGGAGGGACTCCATCACCTCCAAAGGTCCGAGGCATTTTGCTCTGATTGTTGCCAGCATCATATTTAAAGTACCAGGGAAGCAGGTTGCTAGCCTTACTTGCCCCGAGTCCCATTGGGTTTTACCCCTAACGGTTGAGGGACTAACCGGTGGATTTGGTAGTCTTTGCCGTATGAGCACAAAGGTGACCACGACTCAGAATATGTCCGAGATGCCCAGCCTTATTCCAAAGTAACTGGTACCCCGACTGTCGGGACCACTTACTTGGCCACTCATACGTTGCTCGTGGTTTATGAACTAGGACATGACTACAGGAACCCACGCCATGAACCACAACAGGAAAGGTCTGCGGCACACTGCTGCTAGAAGACGGTAAAGTTCTTTCGCATACTCTCTCTAGAATGAAAGAAATTAAAGAAATCAAAATTATAGTAAGAGGAGCGAAGCGTGAAGTGTTTAACGAATTCTAAAGTAAAATTCTGTCGGTTCACTTAACAGAAAAGCCTAAGAAGTTTAGGTCTTACGTTAAATCTGTAAATTGATCTAAATCATCTGTCCAGACACTCTGTGACAATATGGCATTGAACGGAGTATAAGACAATAATGGTCGAACTGCTAAATGTGTCTTTCCAAAACTGTTTGACAGTGATAAATCGCGCTGCATTACGTCCTTCACGCTGACGCCCGAAAGACTGAATGAACAAATACCAAAGTAATCGACCTAGTGGTCGAACTGGAATCACTCAACAGACGAAAGGCCACGGGAACTGGCGGGATACCAGTTTCATTCTAGAGAGAGTATGCGAAAGAACTTTACCGTCTTCTAGCAGCAGTATGCCGCAGACCTCAAGAAGATCGATGCATTCCTAATGATAACAAAAAAGAGCATATCATTTCTGTTTTCAAGAAGGGTCGTCGAATAGGCGCATAAACCTATATACCTATTGTGGTGTCACCGCCAGACACCACACTTGCTAGGTGGTAGCCTTTAAATCGGCCGCGGTCCGCTAGTATACGTCGGACCCGCGTGTCGCCACTGTCAGTGATTGCAGACCGAGCGCCACCACACGGCAGGTCTAAAGAGACTTCCAAGCACCCGCCCCAGTTGTACAGCCAACTTTGCTAGCGATGCTACACTGACAAATACGCTCTCAATTGCCGAGACGATAGTTAGCATAGCCTTCAGCTACGTCATTTGCTACGACCTAGCAAGGCGCCCTTACCAGTTAATATTGAAATTATAAAACATGTACCGTCAAGAGCGATGTTCTCCAATTATGGATTAAAGTTAAGTATTACATCAACTACGTACTTTATTTGCTACTATTAATTCCCTTAACTGTTCCAGACCTCGCGCCAGCCTGCGTGAACTTAAGCGCGTGCCTTTCGGCTTCCTCTCATAGTGACTTGGCTGTCTTGCCAAGCCACAACACCTATACCATTGACGTCAGTAAACTGCAGAATTTTGGATGGTGTTTTATGCCCACCTATTACGACATTTCGTCTGCGGGAATCAACTTGGGTTCCGAAAACAACGATCCTGTGACAACTAGATCGCTCTGTTCGTCTATGATACCAAGAAAGGAATAAATACCGGCTCCCAGGTAAATTCAGTGTTCCTTGACGAGCTTAAGGCATTTGATACACTATCGCACTGCCATCTAATGAAGAAAATACGTGCGTGCGGAATATCCTACCAAATGTGTGATAGGACTGAATAGTTTCTAGCCAACAGAATAAAGCATGACATCCCTAACGAGTAAAGCGTTCAACGTAAAAATAACGTCAGCCGTATCTCAACGGACTCTTACACGTCCTTATTTTTCACAGTACAGCAGGTCCTGACACGTGTCTAAATTACCGAACTGCCAGTTTAATAAGTCACGGCTGCAAAATACTAACACGAATTCTTTACAGACGAAAGGAAAAACTGGTAGAAGTTGACCTCCGGGAACATCAGTCTGGGTTTCGTAGAAATGTAGGAACACGTGAGACAATACTGACCCTACGACTTACGTTAGTAGATAGGTTAAGAAAAGGCAAACCTACGTTTATAGCGTTTGTATACTTAGGCGAAGCTTTTGACAATGTTGACTGGAATGCTCTCGTTCTAATTCTGAAGATAGCAAGAAGGTTCAAATGGCTCTGAGCACTATGGGACTTAACATCTGAGGTCATCAGTCCCCTAGAACTTAGAACTACTTAAACCTAACTAACCTAAGGACATCACAAAGATCCATGCCCAAGGCAGGATTCGAACGTGTGACCGTAGCAGTCGCACGGTTCCGGACTGAAGCGCCTAGATCCGCTAGATCCGCTCGGCCACCAACGGCCGGCTCAATGAGAAGAAATAAAAACCTTGAGACTTGTCGATGACATTGTAACTCTCTGAGACAGCAAATGACTTGGAAGTGTAGTTGAACGGAATGGACAGTGCAAAGCGAGGAAATCGGATGTAGTCGAAATAAATGAGGCGATACTGAGGGAATTAGATTAGGAACTGAGACATTCAGATAGTAGATGAGTTTTGCTATTTGGGCAGCAAAATAACTGATGATGGTCGAAGTAGAGAGGGTATAAAGTGTAGACGAGCGATGGTAAGAGAAGGGTTTCTGAAGAAGAGAAATTTGTTAACATCCATCATAGATTTAAGTGGAGTGTAAGCATGTATAGAAGTGAAACATGGACGATAAACAGTGTAGAAGAGACGAGAAGCTTTCAAAATGTGGTGCTACAGAAGAATGCTGAATATTAGACGGGTAGATAACGTAAATAATGAGGAGGTAGTGAACGGAGTTGGGGACAAGAGGAATTCATGGCACAACTTGACTAGAAGAAGGGACCGGATGCTAGGACACGTTTTGAGGCATCAAGAGTTCACCAATTGGGTACTGCAAGGAAGCATGGAGGGTAAATTTCGTAGAGGGAGACCAAGAGATGATTAAAGTAAGCAGATTCAGAAGGATGTAGGCTGCAGTAGTTACTCGAAGGTGAAGTAGCTTGCACAGGAGAGAGTAGCACGGACAGCTGCAGCAAATCTGTCTTTATACTGACGACCACAACAACATATAAATGACTTACTTGACAACGTCGGTAGTCCCATGAGGCTTTTTGCGGATGATGCTGTTCTATACAGAGAACTCGTGAAGCTAGAACATCGTAGCGAAATGCAGAAATACGTACATAGTGGCGACGTTTGGTGCACGAAGTGTCAGTTAATCCTCTACACAAACGAATGTAACCTATTATGCATACATAGAAAGAAAGACCTATTACTTTATTATTAAAAGATTGCAGAACTTTCTTAATTCCATAACTTTCGACGAGTATGCATACGGAGAGATTTGAAGTAGAACGACCACGTAAATTTAACCCCGAGCAATGCAGATGGCAGACAGATTCATTGGAAGAACCCTCATCAAAGGAAACAGCTTACAGTAATCACGGGCCACCAACACTTCAATATAGCTCGTCAGTATGCTAACCTTACCTTACGAGTTTGATAGAGGAAATAGAGAAGATTCCAATAAGAGCAGCGCGTTTCGTTGAACATACATTTAGTAACTACGAAGGTTACACAGAGATGATCAACAAGCTTCAGTGGCAGACGTTGTAAGATTGTAAGAGAAGCGCTCTGCATGGCGGTTTGGTTAATTATGAGAGTGCACGTTCCTAAATGGTTCAAATGGCTCTGAGCACTATGGGACTCAACTGCTGAGGTCATTAGTCCCCTAGAACTTAGAACTAGTTAAACCTAACTACCCTAAGGACATCACAAACATCCATGCCCGAGGCAGGATTCGAACCTGCGACCGTAGCGGTCTTGCGGTTCCAGACTGCAGCGCCTTTAACCGCACGGCCACTTCGGCCGGCTGCACGTTCCTAGAAGAGTGAACAGTTATATTGCTTCCTTCTACTTACACCCTTCGAAAAGGCCATGAAGTTAAAATTCGAGAGATTCGTGTTCACACGGAGGCTTACCGGCAATGTTTCGTCTCATGAAACAAAGCGACTGAAGTAGGAAAGACAGGAAGTGACAGTGATACACACAGTACCCTTCGACCCACACTGCACCGTGGCTTGCTTAATGTAGATGTAGATTTAGGAACCATATATGTGTCTTGTAGCAATGTAGTTCACGTAGCGCAAATTCGTCAGAGTATATTCATCCAGTATTTGAGATTGAGAGCACTTGTCGACTTCCAATTAACTTTACATACAATTCCAAACCTTTTCTAAAAATTTACTCGCTGAGACATCCCAAAATTGAAGAAAAGAACTACGACTACTGTAGCACACATACGACATCGAAACGTGCAAAGTAGGAAGAAGATTACAGCAGAGCCACACGCAAGCGAGCACGGATGTTATGCCTTACAAAACCTAAAGCAGCCGCCGGAAGTAACAAGGTGAAGTGGCCGGGCGAACCGTGAAAATACTTGACACAGAAGCACTAATCAGTAAATGGTGGAAGCCTTTCCACATCAGCAACTGCAGAAGTGTTTAGTGTGCGTACTACAAGGCATAGCAAAGACCAAGCGAGCACAGCCCCTGAAAGTACAGTGAAGTCCCAAAGAAACTGATATGGGCATGTGTATTCAAATACAGAGATATGTAAACTGGAAGAACACAACGCTGCGGTCGGCAACGCCTATATACGACTACAAGTCTCTGGCGCAGTTTCTAGATCGGTTACTGCTGCTACAATGGCAGGTTATCAAGATTTAAGTGAGTTTGAACGTGGTGTTATAGTCGGCGCATGAGCTATGGGACACAGCAGCTTCGAGGTACGACCATTTCACGAGTATACCGTGAATGTCAGGAATCCGATAAAACACCAAATCTCCGACATCGCTGCGGCCGGAAAAAGATCCTACAAGAATGGGACCAACGACGACTGAAGAGAATCATTCAGTATGACAGAAGTGAAACCCTTCCACAAATTACTGCAGATTTAAATGCTTGGGTGTCAGCAAGTGTCAGCGTGCGAACCATGCAATGGAACATCATCGATATCGCCTTTCGGAGCCGAACGCCCAATCGTGTACCCTTGATGACTCCACGACACAATGCTTTAGGCCACGCTTGGACCCGTCAACACCGACGGTGGACTGTTGATGACTGGAAACATACACTCCTGGAAATTGAAATAAGAACACCTTGAATTCATTGTCCCAGGAAGGGGAAACTTTATTGACACATTCCTGGGGTCAGATACATCACATGATCACACTGACAGAACCACAGGCACATAGACACAGGCAACAGAGCATGCACAATGTCGGCACTAGTACAGTGTATATCCACCTTTCGCAGCAATGCAGGCTGCTATTCTCCCATGGAGACGATCGTAGAGATGCTGGATGTAGTCCTGTGGAACGGCTTGCCATGCCATTTTCACCTGGCGCCTCAGTTGGACCAGCGTTCGTGCTGGACGTGCAGACCGCGTGAGACGACGCTTCATCCAGTCCCAAACATGCTCAATGGGGGACAGATCCGGAGATCTTGCTGGCCAGGGTAGTTGACTTACACCTTCTAGAGCACGTTGAGTGGCACGGGATACATGCGGACGTGCATTGTCCTGTTGGAACAGCAAGTTCCCTTGCCGGTCTAGGAATGGTAGAACGATGGGTTCGATGACGGTTTGGATGTACCGTGCACTATGCAGTGTCCCCTCGACGATCACCAGTGGTGTACCGCCAGTGTAGGAGATCGCTCCCCATACCATGATGCCGGGTGTTGGCCCTGTGTGCCTCGGTCGTATGCAGTCCTGATTGTGGCGCTCACCTGCACGGCGCCAAACACGCATACGACCATCATTGGCACCAAGGCAGAAGCGACTCTCATCGCTGAAGACGACACGTCTCCATTCGTCCCTCCATTCACGCCTGTCGCGACACCACTGGAGGCGGGCTGCACGATGTTGGGGCGTGAGCGGAAGACGGCCTAACGGTGTGCGGGACCGTAGCCCAGCTTCATGGAGACGGTTGCGAATGGTCCTCGCCGATACCCCAGGAGCAACAGTGTCCCTAATTTGCTGGGAAGTGGCGGTGCGGTCCCCTACGGCACTGCGTAGGATCCTACGGTCTTGGCGTGCATCCGTGCGTCGCTGCGGTCCGGTCCCAGGTCGACGGGCACGTGCACCTTCCGCCGACCAGTGGCGACAACATCGATGTACTGTGGAGACCTCACGCCCCACGTGTTGAGCAATTTGGCGGTACGTCCACCCGGCCTCCCGCATGCCCACTACACGCCCTCGCTCAAAGTCCGTCAACTGCACACACGGTTCACGTCCACGCTGTCGCGGCATGCTACCAGTGTTAAAGACTGCGATGGAGCTCCGTATGCCACGGCAAACTGGCTGACACTGACGGCGGCGGTGCACAAATGCTGCGCAGCTAGCGCCATTCGACGGCCAACACCGCCGTTCCTGGTGTGTCCGCTGTGCCGTGCGTGTGATCATTGCTTGTACAGCCCTCTCGCAGTGTCCGGAGCAAGTATGGTGGGTCTGACACACCGGTGTCAATGTGTTCCTTTTTGCATTTCCAGGAGTGTATTTCCTGGGCGGATGAGTCTCGTTTCAAATTGTATCGAGCAGCAGGGGACTATTCAAGCTGCTGGAGGCTCAGTAACGGTGTGGGCCGTGTGCAGTTTGAGTGGTATGGGACCCATGCTACGTCTAGATACGACTCTGACAGGTGACATGTACTTAAGCATCCTGTCTGATCACCTGCATCCATTCATGTCCGTTGTGCATTCCGACCGTCTTGGGCAATTCCAGCAGGACGATGAGACACCCCATACGCCCAGAATTGCTACCGAGTGGCTCCAGGAACACCCTTCTTGTTTAAAAACTTCCGCTGGCGTCTTAACTCCCCTGACATGAACATTATTGAGGATGTTTGGGATGCCTTGCAACGTGCTGTTCAGAAGAGATCTCCACCTCCTAGTGGTCTTGCGGATTTATAGACAGCCCTGCAGGATTGCCGGCCACGGTGGCCGAGCGGTTCTAGGCGCTTCAGTCCGGAACTGCGCGACTGCTACGGTCGCAGGTTCGAATCCTGCCTCTGGCATAAATGTGTGTGATGTCCTTAGGTTAGTTAGGTTTAAGTAGTTCTAAGTTCTAGGGGACTGATGACCTCAGATGTTAAGTCCCGTAGTGCTCAGAGCCATTTGAACCATTTTTGAACCCTGCAGGATTCATGGTTTTGATTGCCTCCAGTGCTACTTCAGGCATTAGTCGAGTCGATGCCACGTCTTGTTTCAGCACTTCTGTGTGCTCGAGAGGGCCCTAGACGATATTAGGCAGACGTACCAGTTTGTTTGGCTCTTTAATGTAAAAATTTTTAGCCACTTTTGTAGCGACATCTTGTTGTGTTAGTATCGCAGCACTACCATCACGGGGCTGTGACACTTGGGGTGGTATTCCGTAATGCCGCAGAGGTCTGCAGTTTGACATCGCGTCAGGGCAGCCTGCCATGAGATACCAGACGTAGAGCCGCCGCCTCTGCCGCCACAGGGTCAGCCAAGTCCTGCGACATGGCACGCTAGATTAGATTAGATTAGGTTAATACTTGTTCCATAGATCATGAATACGACACTTCGTAATGATGTGGAAGGTGTCAGGTTAATAAAAGATATCTGTACAAGATATTACATTACACAAAATATTGCATGACACTAATGTTTAAGTTGTTGTTTTTTTCCCTTAATTTATATCTAAAAATTCAGCCAATGAGTAGAAGGAGTTGTCATCTAGAAATTCTTTTAATTTATTTTTAAATGTTAGTTGGCTATCTGTCAGGCTTTTGATGCTGTTTGGTAGGTGACCAAAGACTTTTGCGGCAGCATAATTTACCCCTTTCTGTACCAAAGTCAGATTTAACCCTGCATAGTGAAGATCATCCTTTCTCCTGGTGTTTTTGCTATGCACACTGCGATTACTTTTGAACCGGGTTAGATTATTAACAACAAATTTCATAAGTGAATATATATACTGTGAGGTTATTGTGAGGATCCCTAGATCCTTAAATAGATGTCTGCAGGATGACCGTGGGTGGGCTCCAGCAATTATTCTGATTACACGTTTTTGAGCAATGAATACTTTTCTACTCAACGATGAATTACTCCAGAATATGATGCCATACGAAAGCAGTGAATGAAAGTTGGCATAATAAGCTAATTTACTGAGATACTTATCACCAAAATTGGCAATAACCCTAATAGCATACGTAGCTGAACTCAGACGTTTCAGCAGACCATCAATGTGTTGCCTTCAGTTTAACCTCTCATCAATGGACACACCTAAAAATTTTGAAAATTCTACCTTAGCTACAGACTTCTGCTCAAAGTCTATATTTATTACTGGAGTTGTGCCATTTACTGTACGGAACTGTATATACTGTGTTTTATCAAAATTTAAAGAGTCCATTTGGTGAGAACCACTTAATAATTTTGTGAAAAACATTATTTACAATTACATCACTTAGTTCTTGGTTTTTGGATGTTATTACTATACTTGTATCATCAGCAAAAAGAACTAACTTTGCATCTTCATCAATGTGGAATGGTAAGTCATTAATGTATATCAAGAACAGTAAAGGACCCGAGACCAAACCCTGTGGGACCCCGTACTTGATAGCCCCCCCCCCCCCCCCCCCTAGTTTGAGGAATCAGCTGTTGTTTTAACATTACATAAACCACTTATTTCAACTTTCTGCATTCTTCCAGTTAAGTATGAACTAAACCATTTGTGCACTGCCCCCCTCAAACCATAAGCCACAGCACTTCTGAGTAGGTCTCTACATCAAACGTTACCGCCACCTGGGCAGCACTGCAGACATCAGCCACCAACTGGCCACAGCTGCCATAGCTAGAGAGTCCGGAGACATCGCTGACAGAAGCTGTGGCGTTGCATCACTGCTCAGCCACACAGCACCCTGTCAGCATTTCTGAAGGTCACACACACACACACACACACACGAGAGCCAACTGTATGCCTAAACCAGATTGCTGCTGTTTGTAAAGTATCATGGGGGAGAGCTGTGATAAAGGAATTTGGAAAGCGAAAAACAGTGTCTTCCACTCTGGTCTTCTTCACTGCATGGTCACTATTCATGCAGTAACATTTCAGGATGAGGTATGAAGTATTAATTTATTACTTTTTTACTACTAACCATTCCCAACACATGTTGCAGATAGTATCCATATATACCTGTTCTGTATGTACATCAAAATTATATAATTGTGTGACATTTGGCTCAGGAAATTCATGTGATAAACACTGAGATGCATTTTATACGTGGAAGTTCGATTACTTAGGGTAACGGGGTTTGGAGGGTTTCTGGTGACATAACTAACAGCTACCTGAGCATATCAGTTGCTGTAAAATCTTTATTTTGCTAACTGTTTACTGGTTCTGGCCCTAAAATCTATTACTGTACTGCACCGGCAGGTGTAGAAGCTGTGGCAACTTGTGCAACAACAGAGAATCTGCACCACATTCTGACACTCTGGTATTGAAGAGTGTCACCTAGCGGGCTGTTGGTATCAGTGATAGTTATATGGTGTTTGAAGTCTTCCTTGTGTCTGATCTTCTATATTTCAAAAGAGTCCTGACTTTTCAGGTCTCTATTTCTGACACACCACCACCACTCTTACTGCAGTGTCAAGGCACCTGGGCCACATGGCCTATATTGCTGAATGGCAGTAGTAAATCACAAATCATTGTGCTCTATGTGATTTCAGTTTCGTTTCCAGTTCTCCGATAGCAGCAGGAGGAGGCAGTCGCCACTTTTTATGCAAGCCCATTCTTATCAAAACTGATTAATGAAAACGTCAACATAAAATGGGCGTCACAGTCTGATAGAGCACTGAAGGAGGCGAGAGCAAACAAATCACCAGCAATCGATGATGTACCTTTAGAGTTATTGAGAGCTGTGAGAGTTCTGATATCTAGAAAGTTGTATGACTTGGTGTCGAACGGGTGACTGGGCAATGAATTTACAGAAAAGCATTTTCATTGCACTAGCAATCATAACATGATTGGATGAATGTGAACACTATCTGGTAAGTGATGTGACAAGCCATGCTTATAGCTTGTTGATCAGAATAAAATACGTAGGGGAATAAAGAAAAAGTGGAGATTCACAGGATGTATATCAGTTGCAGCAAGAGGAAAGTCGCTAAAAAATGAATCGTGACATAGCACTCGGTAATGGAATGCAGACTAAAGGAAAATGAGGGTAACATCTCAGCATTCGTGAACCTAGCATCTGTGAACCTACAGGAAATCTAAGATGATGTAAGGTGGATTAGGATACTCTGAATCATTAATAGTTTGGGACTAAGGTCCAGAAACTTACGAATAATCTGTAACACCCGCAGAGCTGACGTGGGTGTAACAAGTTTGTATTAAGAATTGTGTGGGGCAGAGTTTCAACATGTCATCACTGTCTTTGAAGTTATTTGTCGAAGAAGCGATGAAGCATGCGAAAGAAAATTTCATGAGATGAAGAAATATTGAAAGAGAGCCGACAGCAGTATTAGAGTTCGTAGAAGACACAGTGATTTCGACCATGTGTAAGAGAGGTCTGCATTATGTTGACCTGAGTGGACAGCACACTTAACTTTTGCAGGAACACCTCCCTCCAGGTAGACTCCGGAACCCATTACCAACGCGGGAAAAGTGTCTGCCTGTGAAATCCTGTTGCCAGGGCCAGGATATTGCTGCGGCGGCATGGTAAAGCTGGGTAAATCCACTATAAATACTTGCTGCTAAGACCTATCAGTGCCTTATCTGCGACTACTACCAACAAAGCATTGTCTACGCTAGCTGACAGTCTCATGTTGGGCAACCAGCTACACTATGTGTAGTCACATCATTCACTAGTTGTCGCTCTGTGTGCCACTGCTAGACCTGATGATTCTGGAGCTCAAGCTGGAGCCACAATGAGGGAGTCACCTCCACGTGGACTTCATCCGGTTCGTGGACGTCTCCAAGGGGTCCTAGGTTTGAAGACTGCTCTCCAGTATATCTCACACCTGACTTACTGCCAGAGACAACGGTTGTCTGACATAAAAGAGACCCCCCCCCCCCCCTGTTAGCAGAAACACGTCTGAAGCCAGACCCTCACCCACAAGACCGCTGACGCACCTACTACCCGACTACAATATAATTGCACTTGGTCTCCCATGGCCGTAATGAGAAACACATGCTGATATTACAATAAACAAGTACAGTGGTGACACAGGCAGCCACTATCAAGTATGTCAACATGGTGTCGTGAAATATCATGATAAAAACTCGCGATAAGCCGATCAATCGCTGTCACTCCCATGGGGCAACAATGAGCCATTATAGCCAAACGTGCCGTCTTGTGCTTTGCCGAGGCAGACTTTTCCGCTCAGGGTCACTGCATGCCTTGATCAATGTACAAGCATCTTTCTAAGTGAATAATGTATTTTCCGTATCTACTGATTACACGAGTGCGGAGGTACTCCTGTTTTGCAAGCCATCATCCTGCGTTCTGTATTAAGAGACGACCGACCTGGCAGATAACTGAGGTTCGCACATCTGCCCAAATACTTAGTAAAGGGTACGGCTTAAAAATAAACAGATCAAGCAGTAAAGTGGCGAAGTAGGTACAGAAAAACGACTTACTGGACATGAAAACTGGGAACTTACGACAGTACTGGGCACTACAAATTGAAGTTTGAATAGTTTGGCTCGAGCCCCCACGTGGTATGGCAGGAATATATATAGCTATATATATACTTGTCCCCAAACGTGGCTACCAACCCACTGCTGCCCCCAGAAGGGGGGCACGTTCGTCTCTTAGCGTCGCTGAAACCCAACTATCCTCAAATATGGCCGCCCTATCCACCCTCGAAAAGACTGCGTAACTCAAAACAATGTTTGAGAAAGATTACGAATTTTCTAAAACTAAACATAAAAACATGTATGATATATCGAAAAATATGGAAATTTTCAGGGCAATAACAATTTAATGTCCAATTTTTTGTATCTGCCACCGTTTTTTCGCAAATAATGTTCTTGTTGCGCGATATTGCTTTTCCCATATTTTTTATACTTAACATAAATAAACAAATAAAAGAATCACAATAAAATACATACCTAATTACTCATCTACCTCTTTAAACTTTAGAATGCCGCCGCCAGGTTCGTCTCTTTAAATTTATTTATTACCAAAAACACAGTTTCCCTCAGTCGAATCCCATATTTCGATCTCTCATTAAAAAATGGTACAGATTCTGCTAAGTCGGCTATAATTGTTCGATGCAGCTCTACTAGCTGCATCCGTAGACACTTGGTTTATATTAATCGGCCAAAACATTGCCGACATATTACATTTTGAACTTTCATACGTATTACTCTCACAGGGATGATGAAGAGAAGATTAGACTAGCTACAGCATGTATGGAGGTGTTGAAGCAATTGTTTTTCCTCCAGTCCATACGTGAATGGAATGGGAAGAAGTCCTGATAACTTGGTCAGTGGGAAATTCTCTCTATCATGGACTTCACAATTATTTGCAGGGACGTAGGTGATAAGCTTATCGTAAGATAAGATACTTGGAAGATAGCATTAAGACAGCCGAAATTATGATGGGCTAAGGGAACTGGGGCAGCGAGCGTGGGAATTGGCGACGCTTCCGAACATTGGCTATTTCTTACACTTCTGTTCTCGTACACTGGAGAGCAAAAATGGCTCTGAGCACTATGGGACTCAACTGCTGAGGTCATTAGTCCCCTAGAACTTAGAACTAGTTAAACATAACTAACCTAAGGGCATCACAAACATCCATGCCCGAGGCAGGATTCGAACCTGCGACCGTAGCGGTTCCAGACTGCAGCGCCTTCAACCGCACGGCCACTTCGGCCGGCCGGAGAGCAAAGAAGCCGTCCCTCTGCAGTTGGTTTTACGCCTGCTCTCGGGAAAACTAAATTCGCGGTTCTGGGGAATCTTGTCTGTGGCGAACAGTGTTGGCGCCGGCCGACGCCGCATCGACCAGCCTATCTCCAGCTCAGCTCATTAAATAAGCCGCAAGGCAGGATTTAATTACGCGCCGCCATACCAGCGGGGCGCGACTCTCGCCGCCTGTATATCTCACGGCGAGGCTGCGTGGTGGAAGTGAGCCCAGCAGCGTGCTGGTTTACTTACAGCATACTGCGCCGCTGGGGCAGTGACATGGGGGGGGGGGCAGCTCGTCCGTGTGAGGTACCAGGTAGAGAGGCCTCCCCGTGGAGGCACAACGAGCAGATGCCAAATGTAAAATATGCGAAATATTCACACAGTTTTAATCATAACCTCAGAAAAATAAAAGTTAAGAGTTTAATTTCTTGAAAAAGTATATCTTTGTGTCTACAGTCGCAGTTTATTTATTTTGCCTACTGGCAAGCGGTTCCAGTACACAGTATCATCGTCAGGTCGTACCCTGGCATGCAGTTGTCACGCATGATTCCCGAGTAAGTGTAGTATCTGACACATCTGCTTGGTAGCAAGCGTGTCAAAGGGATGACCTGACGATGGTACTGTGTACCGAAACCGGTAGCCAGTGGGCACAGTAAATAAACTGCGACTGTAGACACAAACTTTATTGGTCGCTGTTCCACGAGCAGCATATCGGGAATATGTAGTACTAAATTTTTTGTTTATTTGCTGGTCCATGTGTGCAGTCGTGGTAAGCATTGAAATACCCACACAGCTCAGTTGTAGCATGTCATAAGAGCAGCTAAAACAAAATAGCGTACTGCATTACTTACTCTAGGCGGCAGTCCGGTTTTTGCTATTTGAAGGGTAACAACACTGCAACAGTTGATGCTGACTTCAGTTGAATCTTATGAGTTGATAGACTAGTCGATATGTGAAACCGTTATCTGACGTTTCGTCTCTCATTGTCTGAGACATCTCCAGAGGTAAAATTGCAACTTCATGAAGGATTAAAGAGGCACCTGCCTTTATAGAGGTGCCTAGAGTGCGCGATCATTCGCCTTGTGGTGCTGACGCCATGGTTATCTCTGGCTGGCATCATCACGCTCTATTAAAATCGGTCGATTGCCATACTGTTGGCACAAAGTTGTCAGCCCAATTTTATCTAATTTAAGACCTTGTACTTTTCTATTAACATTATTATGTCGTCTGTGAGTCTCTGTGATCTCTCTATACACATACTGAAGCGCCAAAGAAACTCGTATAGGTATGCGTATTCAGATACGGAGATATGTAAACAAGCAGAATATAGCACTGCGGTCGGCAACGCCTATTTAACATAACAAGTGTCTCGCACAGTTGTTAGATCGGTTACTGCTGCTACAATGACAGGTTATCAAGATTTAAGTGAGTTTGAACGTGATGTTATAGCCTCCATACGAGCGATGGGAGACAGCATCTCCGAGGTAGCAATGAAATGGGGATTTTCCCGTACGACCATTTGAGTGTACCATGAATATCAGGAATCCGGTAAAACATGAAATATCGACATCTATGCGGCCGGAAAAAGATCCTGCAAGAACGGGACCAACGACGACAGAAGAGAGTCGTTCAATGTGAAAGAAACATGTTGCCCGGTCGGACGAGTATCGTTTCAAATTGTATCGAGCGGACTGACGTGTACGGGTATGAAGACACCCTCTTGAATCCATGGACCCCGCATGTCAGCAGGGAACTCTCCAAGCTGGTGGAGGCTCTGTAATGGTGCGGGGCGTGTGCAGTCGGAGTGCTATGGGATTTCTAATACGCCTAGATACGACTATGACAAGTGACACGTATGTAAGCATCCTGTCTGATCACCTGCATCCATTCACGGCCATTGTGCATTCCGACGGACTTGGACATTTCCAACAGGACAATGCGACATCCCTCACGCCCGGAATTGCTATAGAGTGGTTTCAGGAACACTCGTCTGAGTTTAAACACTTCAGCTGGCCACAAACTCCCCAGACATGAACATTATTGAGCATATCTGGGATGTCTTGCAACGCCTGTTCAGAAGAAATCTCCACATCCTAGTACTCTTACGGATGGCCATTCTTCCAGGATTCATGGTGTCAATTCCCTCCAGCACTACTTTAGCTATTAGTCGAGTCCATGCCACGTCGTGTTGCGGCTCTTTTGCGTGCTTGCGTGGGCCCTTCACGATTTTAGGCAGGCGTACCTGTTTCTTTGGCTCTCCAGTGTATTCGTGTTGTTGTGGCTTTCAGTCTGAAGACTAATTTGATGCAGCTCTCCATGCTACTCTATCATGTGCAAGTCTTTTCATCTCTGAATAACTGCTGCAACCTTCGCCTTTCTGAAACCGCTTCATGTATTTATCTCTTCGTCTCCCTCGATAAATTTTGCCTTCCACACTGCCCTCCAGATACTATGATGTATCAGAATATCTCCTATCAACCAATCCCTTCTTCTAGGCAGGTGGCGCTACAAATTTTCGTTCTCCCCAGTTGTATTCAGTAACCCCCCCTCCCCCTTTAATTACGTGATCTGTCCATTTAGTCTTGAGCATTTTTCTAAAGTACCATGCTTCAAAAGCTTCTATTCTCTTCTTGTCTAAACAGTTTATCATCTATAATACACTTCCATACATGGGTACACTTCTTACAAATACTTTCAGAAAAGACTTACGAACACTTAAATCTATATTCGACGTTAACAGATTTCTCTTCCTCAGAAACACTTTTCTTACCACCGCCAATCGACATTTTATATCCTCAATACTTCGGCCAACATCAGGTATTTTGTTTGTTTCTCCTGATGATGATATCTTCCCGAGTGGTTCCCACCCAGAGATCTGAATGGGGGACTATTTTACTTCAGCGATATTTTAACCGAGAGGATGCTATCAGCATTTAACAATAAAGTAGAGCTGCATGCCTCCAGGGAAAACTACACCCGTAGTTTCCCCCTGCTTTCAACCGTTCGCAGTACTAGCAGAGGAAGACCATTTTGGTCGATGTTAAAACGCCAGATCAGTCTTTCATACAGACTGTTGTCCCTGCAGCTACTGTAAAGGCTGGTGCCCCTCTTCAGGAACGACACGTTAGTCTGGATCGTCAACAGACACCCCTCCATTATGGTTGCACCTACGGTACAGCTATGTGTACTGCTGAGGCACGCAAACCATCCCACCTATGCAAGCTCCTTCGTGGGGTGCCTCTATGCAAACACATATCATAATTCATCGTACTTGCCAAAACGCTCCTCTCGCTGAATTTTATTTCGTGGTCTCCACCTCGGCAAAAATTTTCTGTCATGGCTGATTTGTCAGTTTGTCCCAGACAACAGCTCCTTTTGTCTTGGGCCAGGAGGTGTTGACATTTGTTTTTTATGTTCCAATGTACAGTTGTCGACAACTACACCGAATTTTATACACTCCAGGTGTCCCTAGTGGGTACTGTGAATCCTTTATCTTTTCTAACACCGTTTTATCCTCTTGATGAGTATAAACTTCGAATCAACCCCATACTTGTCCAAAATTATCCCAATGCAATCTGTCATTTTGTTGCGTTGTTAATAAATGGGAGCCTCCCAGTCCAGAAGTCTTAAGTGAACTAAATACTGGCTGTGAAAGCCTAAGTTGTGTAATTCGTGATGAGCTGCTGAAAATGTATGGTAACAATGAACCATCACGTGACATAATGTCAGGTAACACAGTCACTTCAAGCATGCTCAAAGAAGTCTGAATGGTGAAGAACCAAGTGGCAAACCATCTCTGTGTGAAAAACTGTGTATTACAAGAGAAGCAGGGATCGCGGTATTCAAGGACTCCGTACCACAATCGAGGCGATAGTGGAAAAACTGAAAATTAGTCATGAATTAATTTTCAGCGTGACAGATGTCACTTTTAGCGTGACAAAGGTGGCCGCCCACTGTTCTCAGACTGCTCAGACACATTCAAAAAACTCGATGAACCGAGGCAGCAGCAGATACGTTGCAACTGTGTCAGGCCCAGCCCGATGACTTCTTTACCTGCCTAAATACCACGGACAGGCGCTGAGTGTATCACTACAGGCCTTAGGTGTATCACTATGACATTGAGACAAAGAAGGAAAGTAAGCAGAGCAAGCATACCCATTTATCACCACAAAGAAAGGCAAAGACACAACCGTCATTGGGCAAGGTGGTACTGAGTGTTTTTCGATATTGATACTGTATAATGTCAAAAGAACATGCTCTTAACAGGAAAACCGTCATGGAGCATACTGCCAAAGCAGCCGATGTGGCTGGGGGAGGCTATCATGACGAAGCTTCGCAGGAACCTGTCTGAGGGGATGTTTTTGCTCCACAACACTTCCGCAGCTCATACCGCACAGGACTTGATTACACATGCTGCTGCTTTCGGCCGTTAAATACACTTTAACACACACACACAAAATGCACCACAAAGGAATTATCCGAATAGCGCAGACATCGGTAGATGTGACGTACATGTGCAGACAAGCGAATGATTTCCATTTCAAAGTAACTGGATGATTTATTCAAGAGAAAAGGCTTCACAAACTGAGCCAGTCAATAACGTGTTGGTGCACCTCTGGTCTTTATGGAAGCAGTTATTCGCTTTCGCATTGTTTGACAGAGTTATTGGGTGTCCTCCTGAGGGATAGTATGCCGTATTTTGTCCGAATGGTGCGTTAGATCGCCCTTATCCCCAGCTGGTTGGAGGTGACCTTCCCACAATGCTCCATACGTTCTCAACTGGGGAGAGATCCGGTGACCTTGCTGGTCAAGTTAGGGTTTGGCAAGCAACAGAAATTCTCGCAGTGTGCGAGTAGGCATTATCGTGTTGAAATGTAAGCACAAGTTGGCTTGCCATGAATGGCAACTAAACGGGGTGTAGTACATTGTCCACGTACCGCTGTGCTGTAAGGATACAGCGGATGACAACCTAAGGGGTTCTGCTATGAAATGAAATGGCGCCCCAGACCATCACGTTATCGGTCCGTTTGATGAGCGTCAGTCACGATTTGTCCCACCACTGTCTGTTGCGTCTCTAGAGACGCCATGGCTGGGCACTGGAGCAGAAGTCATCACCGAAGACGATTTTGGGCAGCCAATGGAATTCCACGCTCAATTTGTGAGGCTCTCTCTCTTCAATAAATCATCCAATTTTTCTGAAACTGTATTCATATCTTGATTGTACATGTGCGTCACGTCTACCTATTTTCGTCCCATTCGAACAATTGCTTCGTTTTGCGTCGCTGTTTTTGTATTAGACTGTATTACCCTGAAATACCGGCCAGTGACATCTACCTATTTCTTCACAATAAGAAACCACTATGTGGTATGCTTTTCAAGTTGACGATGACGTGGTCTCCTAGACTGAAATTGTCCCGATAATCCAAAAGAAGACTTCTACAACAGAGATCTCCTCCAATTGAGCATCAATGTGGGAAAAGTGTGTGGTATTAAAAGTTAACGTCTAGAGAATGACCGACACCATCACCATTTTTAGCGGTCGTACCTTTATTTTCTCGAGGTGGTTAGCAATACTATGCTATTAATCCAAAGTAAAAAAAAAAATTTAAAAAAATGCTCTGGATAAATGCGAGCAACAGTCGCACATCGAATGATACTTACCTACTTGATTATGTACACAGATAGTTCGTCCGCCCCGGCAATCGGGAATCTTCACGAGTTTTACCTGTTACTGATATCGATGCAAGCAAGATATACATCTATCCATCCCTGAGGAAAAGAGGTCTTAAAAGAAGAACGGTCAGTCAGTCGGATAACAAATGATAAAAACATATTTTTTCGCGTGATATAATTACAAATTAAAAATTTTCGGATTTTTCTCATACTCTTATTCCGAAAATATGCTACTTGTGAAGTACACTACAAGTTTTCATGAGTGAGTTTGCGAGTATCGAAACAAGTTACATAAATAGCTATATCTTTTGACTGTACTAACTTATAAGCTACAATTTCTTATACCGCCAAACGGCTGTAGGTCTCAATATGTGGCATAAATTTGAATTGGACACCTTGATCCGTTCCTGAGATGAAGGGTTTATAATAGTAAGTCGTCGTGTGACTAGGGCCTCCCGTCGGGGTCCGCAGCTCGTGGTCGTGCGGTAGCGTTCTCGCTTCCCACGCCCGGGTTCCCGGGTTCGATTCCCGGCGGGGTCAGGGATTTTCTCTGCCTCGTGATGACTGGGTGTTGTGTGCGGTCCTTAGGTTAGTTAGATTTAAGTAGTTCTAAGTTCTAGGGGACTGATAACCATGGCTGTTAAGTCCCATAGTGCTCAGAGCCATTTGAACCTCCCGTGGGGTACACCGTTCGCCGCGTGCAAATCTTTCGATCTGACGCCACTTCGGCGATTTTCACGTCGATGGGAATGAAATGATGATGATTAGGACAACACAGCACCCAGTCCCTGAGCGGAGAAAAGTCCAACCCAGGGGGGAATCGAACCCGGGCCCTTAGGATTGACTTTCTGTCGCGCTGAACACTCGGCTACCGGGGGCGGACGTAAACTAGGTGAGATAGAGAGATATACAGACGACAACAAAGTGTTCCTGCAAGAGTTCCGCTTTTACCGACTGAGGCACGGAACCATAGAAAGGAAGAAAGATTAGAGTTTAACGAACTTCCTTAATAGCACGATCACTATCGACGGAGGACATGGTCGGATTACGAATGGATGCGTAAGATAATTGGCTGCGCAGTTATCAGAGGAACCATCCCGGAATTGGCCTGGAGCGATTTAGGAAACTCATAAGGAAGCTAAATCTGGATGGCGGGGCAGGTATTTGAACGTCGGCGTCGCGAATGCGCCTTGGACAAAGTAGTGTTAAGCTGATTGCTACAACTCCTCACTGACTACTCTGTATTACCCCAAAAAAAAGTAGTCCGACGCCATGGATCAGTAAATCACCTCTGTAAACACGTCTGTACCCAAACCTGCACTCCACAAGCCAGTGCCTGGATTTTGTCAGAGGGTACTATGCGTTCAAATGGCTCTGAGCACTATGGGACTTAACATCTATGGTCATCAGTCCCCTAGAACTTAGAACTACTTAAACCTAACTAACCTAAGGACATCACACAACACCCAGTCATCACGAGGCAGAGAAAATCCCTGACCCCGCCGGGAATCGAACCCGGGAACCCGGGCGTGGGAAGCGAGAACGCTATCGCACGACCACGAGCTGCGGACTGTACTATGTGTATCAGCATCATTCCCTCTGCCTCCCCCACTCCTCTCCCCATTATGACACTTAGGAATCTTTCACAGGAATAAACTGTGTCGGTGTGAGCTTTGTTGTGTCTAATTTTATTGTGATAGTTGTTGTATGAGACTTATGTTGGAGGAAGCGGTGTGTTTCGTGACTAATTCCTTAATGTGAGCTCTCCGCTCTTGGTGATGAAAATGTCTTTCTTTGTGGCACTCTCATACTGATTAAATAAACCCGGGACTAAGCATGAATTTCTTCTTTAATTCTCATCGTCTTCTTCCTGTAATCCAACTTGGTAACGGTACCAGAACAAGGAACAGTGTTCAGGCATTTGTCGATTATTGTAAGAGACTTCCTTGGCATTTTCCTAATAACTCTTACTATGGCATGTTCCTTCTCCACAGCTATATCTATGTGGTCATTACATGTTATATCATACCAAAAAGTAGTGCCTGAATACTTCAAGGTCGTGACTAATACCAGTGACTAAATGCCAATGGTGGAGTCAGACAACATCAGATCTCTTCGACTATTTATGCACATTACCTTATTTATGTTACATTTTTTATGTTAAGTATCAGCAGAATCTTTTTATCTTTTTTTCACCAGGTACTTCTCGTTTGTGTCCATGAACCTCATTACGAGTTTCTAATGATTTAGCATCTCTGTACAGTGCCATGTGTCAACAGCCCCATGGGGCTCATGAGATTGTCCACATTGTGGTTTAGACATACAGTGATTTTTCAGAACATTATAACTGCTACCCACCGTGACAACTAATGCCACCTGTGACGCTGCGACCACATGACACAGTAGGGAACATATATAACCATATCAGAGGCGAATGTAGACTCATTCTAGTGACGACTTGGGCCCGATATGGACAAGCATACCGGTATAAGGAACTTCGACAAACGGCAGATTGTTGTGGCATGGCATTTGAGAAGGAGCATCTCATTTAGAGGAGCAAACACTTATGGCTAAAGGGGCTGATGACCGTCTAGTTTGGTCCCTTTACACCGCTAACCAAAGAACCAACCACTTAAGGCTAGTGTGGCGAGCGAGGTGTTGATTTTTTTCTTCCGCTCGGCCAATGTTAGGCTCTGGCTCTGAGCACTATGGGACTCAACATCTTAGGTCATCAGTCCCAATGTTAAGCCGGCAGCACCTAATGCATGCCATGATCACAGCAAACAAAGAGATTTTGTATTACGTCACATTGACTTAAATATTTAAATACTTGTGCAAAACTTGGCCAGATTATGTAATACTAATCAAATGTCAAAAGTTTAGAGTCTCAGCATGATTCGATAATTACTTTCTCCAAAATTCCAGATTTTTCGAAAATTTAAAAGCATTTATTGTTAAAGTTAGAAAGTTGTAATTTTGGAATTAATTTTAGTTGATTACAAAAACATTCTGTAGAGGTTTTAGTGAAGCTTACCTGGTTTACTTATTGAATTATTCCACTTTTCTCTAAATCTTAGAAGTTCATAATGTTCAAATTAGAGTTTTCTACTTTTGGAATGACAGTAAATATATTCTAAAGCCCGTGGCCAACAGTACCGAAATCAGTCGACAGATTGCGACCGCATCCGAGTTTTGCTAGGTACTAGCGCCTTAAGCGTTCAGCGTGAGCTTAGCCGTGCTAAAAGGTGGGTGTAGACAGAGTGGAACTCAGAGAAAACGTGGGATTCGCCTTTTCGTTGGCAGAAATGCAACTCAGTGTCATGCGGAACTACGAGCAGCTGTGTGTAACGGCATAACACCTGACACTTCTGAACAATGCAGTCATATTCCATTATAACTGTACAGCCCACACTGCAGATATCATCAAGAACTGTGTACAGTGGTGGATAGGGGAAATCCTTCCCCACCCACCCTACTCACCAGGTCCCAATATACGCGACTTCGACCTCATTCCACAACTGAAGAATCTGTTGTGTGGGAAGTGCTTTGCAAAACAGGGTGAATATCCGCATGGCATTTCGGTGATAAGTGGCACACATTGATGGCAACTCCAGTGACATGTAGCGCCTTCCCATTTATTGGAAACGCTGCATGGATCCACCGGGGGACACTTTTGAAGGACCGTAGTTGATTCTGATTCCTTTTTATGCCATTTGTACTCACACAGAATAAATTTACACAGAGACCCAATGCATACGTTTCAATTTCATCCACTGCCGCGATCTCCTAAACTGGAACCTTACTTTATGTTGCCATTCAGATACACACTACCTTTCCGGTCCTACGCACATCGTGGAATTCCCATGTCGTCGCATTATCATAAGATACACAATCGTTAAAATGACTTATGGAATGATCCTACTGACCCAGCAACCCTATGTATTACGGAACTGACCACTAGATGTCACGAGGTGGACCTGCTAGTATAAAATGAAACAAGGAGGAGTACTGTGTTGGCAGTACAGAGTGAGTAAAAGCAGAATCTGTAGTTCAAGAGAGCCCAGTGACTTGGAACGTGCAATAGTCATTGGATGACACCCTAGTAACGAACAGCAGGGACATTTTGATCCTTGTAAAGCTGTTCATGGCGATTGTGGCTGATGTGATTGTGAAGTCGACATGCGAGGGATGAGCCAAGACCAGGCAGGCCTCACGTACTGAGGAGCAGGGACCGTCGTGCATTGCCGACTTCCAAAGTCCTAACATCGGTCCACGCAGCAGTTAAAAGGAATGGTTTACTATTAAAAGCGGTCTTGATCACGATTTATTTGTCAAGGTGACCGGTTTCGACCACTGCTTTGGTCATCTTCAGACCTACAAGTTGTATACAAAGCTATAATTAGAAGGCTACATATATTAAAGAAGATACATAAAGTTATAAAGCAATAAAACGATGAATTATCATTGAGAAGGAACCTCTTTCTGTTGGAGAATTACTGCTGGAGAATCCAGTGCACGTCTTGCTATATATAATGGAGGCTCCGCCCATTTCTGACGGAATGATGTCATTACTAACCAATGAGTTATAAGTCGAATAACAATGTGAAGTTTCTTAGTTAAAAGAACACTGTCAAGAATTAAAAATAAATACACTCTAAACTTAGCTTATTAAACAGATATTGTCAATTAAGAAGCGTTAAAAATATTTAAATATGTAGGATAAATGAACTTCGGTTTGGCAGTACATGTGTTGCCCTCTCAAGGCCTGTTAGTGAACCATTTGGAACCACTGGTTGCCATGGTGAAGTTGGACGCCGTTCCAAAGATGAGGCAGCAGGCTTCTTTCTACTGAAATTGTAAAGTCGATAGGCGAACTAGTGGTTGCCATGGTGAGGACAAACGCCAGTGCAAAGATGTGGCAGCAGGCTTCTTTCTAACGAAGTTGTTGCGGAAGTAGGATGGCGAAGACTGTCACGTCAGACGATATATTAATGAGCAGCAACATGTCTTTATTGAAACGATTTTCAATGAATAGACTGCAATAATCTTTAGCTGACATGTATACTACATGCTGCACAAATGCGATACAAAGTAGTTGTCCATATTTACGAAATATGGTCTATGAATTCGTATGTAAACTACATGCGACAATTTTTAAAAGGCATTGCTATTCCTTAAGTTGTATGCCAGTCTTATAAACAAATAAAAATAATGAAAATGGAAGGAATTTAAAATTATAATACTATGATCCATAGTGTCAAAAATAAAATAGAAAAATTATAATTTTTTTATTGCTTTTAACGTTTTTAACGTTTAACGTTTTTATTAACGTTGTATTGCCTTATAACTTTATGTATTTTCTTTAATGTATATAGCCCTCTAATTATAGTTTTGTATACAGCTTGTAGGTCTGAAGATGACCACAGCAGTGGTCGAAACCGGTCACCTTGATAAATAAATCGTTATCAAGACTGTTTTTAATAGTAAATATTTGTAACACATTGATCACTGCTACTCCCATAATGTATGCAAAAGTAGTTGAAAGGAATGGGGTACATTGTTAGAGTAGCTTCTCCTGAGCCACACACTTCTGCAGCGATGCTGGAATTGGTGTAAAGGACGATGCGACTGGACAATGGATGGCCTGCAACGAGTGTTTCTCAGTGATGGAACAGGCTGTACTCTGTGGCAACCCGATGGAAAGAGCAACTGTCATCATGTGTAGCGGCACCAGTGAAGTGCAAAGGAGGTGGTGTTACGGTATAGGGGTGTTTTTCGTGGGTAGGGCGAGGCCTCCTTACTTTCTTTTTTAAGAAAACGATAAGTATGGGAGGATATGAAAACAATTTGTATGATTCTGTACCGCACACAGTTCGGAGATGATGACCATACGAGGATGACTGTACATCCAGTCATAAATCAGAATCCGTAACGCAATTGTTAGTGGACAATAACATTCCTGAAATGGCTGGCCTGTCAAGCAGTCATAAAGGAGAAAGGGTGGCCACAACCCATGCATTGTCCCCTAATAAGGGGTCCGGATAGAGTATATGTAGATGTAGTCTGGAATGGAATTTCATTGTACTGTTGAATAACCCGCAGAATCGGACTAAGAAAACGAGAACATTATAAAGCAGATGTCCCGGAGTGTTCAAGCGGAAACAGGGGTCTCGCAGCCACACCATTTGTCTCGTCGCACCCACCATAGCTCACGTTACGAGCCACTGAACTTCACAGATATGTCTCATATTCTCATATAGGCATTTGCCGTTATCAAGGTTCATATGAAATTTCTGCTTTCTTATTATTCTCATACGAAATAATTTAGTATTAATAATTCAGTGAGATAATTCGGAACAGAAGACAAATTAAATATTAACGGAAACAGAGGACGCAGGAAAATAAATAATAATAAGTCGACAGTAATGTAAAAGTTGTGAAACACTTGCCACAAACAAGGAATATCGTCACACTACCGAGTCTTTTTGTTATCTCCCTACAGCTAGATTTATGCTAGTCATACATAAAGAATAAATTCATTTTTTTCTGAACAAGTCTTCAGCGTGCGTTGTTATCGTTACACTTCAGGGCACCGCACAATCTCACGGGCCTGTCCGCGTGTGAAGATAAACGTGAGGTAAATACGACATTGTATTTCGACGGAGAAATCTCTCACGATATGTTTCGACTTCAAATATATTTATTCATGCGACAGAGTCACTCTTTTACTTCAGTGAATTACAAGTCTAGAATTTCAGAGCTACCATCATCAGATCAATGAGGGGCGTAAAAGGCGGAAAAAAATTTATATAAAATCACAGTTTTTACATTTGTTTCTGTCTTCGTACGCAGTAGCGTTTCTCGTGAGCAACAAGCCAATGCTGTGTTGTTTTCTAGTTAAACGAACCATTCTTTCAACTCGTTTTGCATTCCGTTCCTGTCCTAAATTGTAGAGGGATTGTAGAGGAACAATCTTCCTTGCTGTGAAACGAACTCCCGACGCGTAAGTCTTGATTTCCCGAGGGCACACTTCCATGCCGTCCCTCTGCTTGTATCTTCAGACACGTTTAAAGAACATAGCTGTCGCGTCTGCCTTGTTTTTCATCTCACTGTGTGCAGTGTTCTCGACGTTAATGGATTCTCCTTCTTCGGCAGTTGTGGGAAAACTCTGCTCACCGCAGGCGTACCGTATCCGTAGTCACTTCAAAAAATACGCTTGATTGACTTTGACAGTGCCTAAAAGCTGTTCACATGATCTTCCAGCTAATAAAGAAATCAATTACTGCGTTCTTGAATGTGAGTAGAGAATGAGGCCGTCCGTAGATGCTTATATTTGTATATATAACCCAGTCATATAACTTCTGTTTATCCATTATATGATATCTGCGGGAAATGCTGCCACTGTGCGAATAAAGGAGTGTTCTTACTGAGAATAAAAAAATCTGCTAACCTTAACTTGTTTATTGCGTGTTATTCCGCTAAGCTGATTGGTTTAGAGAATATATTCTCATTTTCAAGTTTTGAAACATGTACACGCTGTTCGGAGTACGTCTCTGTGTTTTCCACGTAGCCTTTATATGATCATAGAGCGAAAATTAGACGTAAAGGAAAAGTATGTCAGCAGCCATAACATTAACGTAATTTGCATTCAGTTTCTGCGGCCTGAGGTACCGTGGGAACAAATGTTCAAACGATAGTGTTGGGTTGGTGCATAAGTTCGCAGTGGTTTTCCATAAGTTTAGTAAACACAACACATACACATAACAGAGACGTTATTCTGAATAATACATTCTCCTTCACTATTTACAACAGTCCGCTAAGGTAGGGACAACTTTTCGATTCTGCGATTGTAGAAATCACGTAGTTTTGAGGCGAAGAACGCGTTGAGCCGTGATCGAAGCATATTTTCACCCGTGAAGCAAGTTCCTTGAAGGTTGTTTAATAGAGACCAAAAAGTTGAAAATTTGAGGGCGCAAGTTCAGGTGAACAAGGTGTGTGCAGAATGACTTCTCAACCCAACTCCTGCATAAAGTTCGTTGTCAGTCTAGCTGAATGCGGGCAGGCGTTATGGTGCATATTCACAACAGTGAAACATTGTTAGCAAACGGGAAAGTTATACTGACGGCTTATTGGTTTATGATTAGAATACTGTTACAGAATTTGAATTTTCAGTAACAATAAACAATGCTCCAGGTCAAACAGACGGCGGAAGAGGAGATGGACAGAGGGGTGGGAGGAAACAGACGTACAAAATGGGAAGGAGGAGATGGACAGAGAGAAGGCTAGGAGGAGATGGAGAGAGATGGGAGAGGGGAAGATGGACAGAGAATGGGGGGCAAGATGGCATAAGAGAGGGGGAGACAGATGCAGCGGGAGAAGAAGGGGACACAGGAGTGGAAGGAGAAGACGGACAGAGAGAGAGAGGAAGTGATGGACACAGAGAGGGGGAATGTGAAGGAGATGGTGGCATTCAAAGATGAGCGTGTTTTGACATACTTACTGTAGCGTCATTGGATATATATAAAGGGTGGTCCATTGATAGTGACCGGGCCAAATATCTCACGAAATAAGCATCAAACGAAAAAACCACAAAGAACGAAACTTGTCTAGCTTAAAGTTGAGAATGCTACATCAACATCGATTGCACCCGATTGCACCCGATGCACCAGGAATTGCATGGCGACGACCTTGAACGTCGTGTACAGTACTGCCACTGGGCGCAAGAGAAATTACTGGACGATGACAGATTTTTTGCACGCTTTCTATTTAGCGACGAAGCATCATTCACCAACAGCGGTAACGTAAACCGGCATAATATGCAGTATTGGGCAACGGAAAATCCACGATGGCTGCGACAACTGGAACATCAGCGAACTTGGCGGGTTAATGTATGGTGCGGCATTATTGGAGGAAGGACAAATGGCACCCATTTATTCGATGTCAATCTAAATGGTGCAATGTACGCTTATTTCCTACGTAATGTTCTACCGATGTTACTACTAGATGTTTCACTTCATGACAGAATGGCGATGTACTTCCAACATGATGGATGTCCGCCACATAGCTCGCGTGTGTTTGAAGCGGTACTAAATAGCATGTTTCATGAGAGGTGTATTGCCCGTCGAAGCACCATACCATGGCCCGCACATTCACCGGATCTGACGTCCCCGGATTTCTTTCTGTGGGGAAAGTTGCAGGATATTTGCTATCGTGATCCACCGACAACGCCTGACAACATGCGTCAGCGCACTGTGAATGCATGTGCGAACATTACGGAAGGCGAACTACTCGCTGTTGAGAGGAATGTCGTTACACGTATTGCCAAATGATTGAGGTTGACGGACATCATTTTGAGCATTTATTGCATTAATGTGGTATTTACTGGTAATCACGATGTAACAGCATGCGTTCTCAGAAACGATAAATTAACAAAGGTACATGTAGCACATTGGAATAACCGAAATAAAATGTTCAATCGTACCTTCGTTCTGTATTTTAATTTAAAAAACCTACCTGTTACCAACTGCTCGTCTAAAATTGTGAGCAATATGTTTGTGAATATTACAGCACCATCTATCACAAAGCGAAAAAAGTGATCCATCTAAAACATTCATATTTCTTTACGTGAAACACGAATATGTAATAAAAATGGGGGTTCCTATTTTAAAAAACGCAGTTGATAACCGTTTGACCTATGGCAGCACCATCTAGCGGGCCAACCATAGCGCCATCTGGTTTCCCCCTTCAAGCTAGACAAGTTTCGTTCTACGTAGTTTTTTCGTTTGTCGCTTACATCGTGAGATATTTGGCCCGGTCACTATCAATGGACCACCCTCAATAATAGAGGAACGCTGTTAGCCAACAGGGATGTTTTGTTTATGGCTTATCAGCTTATGAGAAGAACACTACAACGAAATCAGAATTTGCAATAGCAATAAACGATGTTCAAGGTCACTGAGAGGAGAGGAAATGGACATAGAAAGCGGAAAGGATGAGGTTGACAGAAATAGGGTCAGGAGGAAACGGAGGGAGAGGGGGAGGAGAAAAAAAAATGGCTCTAAGCACTATGGGACTTAACATCTGAGTTCATCAGTCCCCTAGACTTAGAAACTACTTAAACCTAACTGACCTAAGGACATCACACACATCCATTACCGAGGCAGGATTCGAACCTGCGACCGTAGCAGCAGCGCGGTTCCCGACTGAAGCGCCTAGAACCGCTCGACCACAACGGCTGGCGGGGAGGAGAAGAGGGACGTAAAAAGGGAGAGAGAGAGGGAGCTCGAGAATATAGAGGGGAGGGAGGAGAATATAGATATACCAAGTTAAGTCAATTATTATCCGCAATTTAGTTACATTTTTGTTTATTTAGCTAATACTGTCGTTTTACGTTGATGACGCATGCTTTGTTTATTTGTTATTATATCTTTGCAATTTTCAAGCTGCTAGGTTAGTTTCGTTATCGCTGCCGTGCTGTTAATCATGGCTGCTCCGCTGTCTATTTGCACCAAAGAATAACAACGTTCAGTGACCCGTTTTTTGTGGTCGGAAGGCGTATTAGAGGCCGAAATTCATCGAAGACTTTCGGTACAGTACGGGAACAGTGTTTTGCCACAGCGGAGTGTCTACGAATGGATTGAAAAATTCCGAAATGGTCGCATAAGTGTTACGCACAATGAAGGAGCCGGACGCCCGTTTGTTGCCACAAACGAAGAAACTTTTGAGCGCTCACGTGAAAAGATTCTCTTAGAAAGACGATTAACTATTGACGAAGTGGCACATCGTCTGCAAATTACTCATGGTTCTGCCTACGAAATCATCCACAACAGACTTAGGTTTCATAAAATTTGTGCAAGATGGATCCCAAAACAACTCCCACAGTTGGATAAACAAACGAGCTTTGACATGTGCAAAAAACATTTGGATCGCTATGGTAACGAAGGGGACAACTTCGTACACAGTATCTTTACAGGTGACGAAATATGGATCCATCATTACGAGCCGGAGAGTAAACGGCAGAGTATGGAATGTGAACATCCGCAGACTCAACCGTCCGCAGGAAAACTGATGCTTACGGTTTTTTGGGACGCACAAGGTCAAGTACTGGAACATTGTGGGGTAAGGGATACAACAATAAACAGTGTACGTTACAGTGAGATGCTTACTGCCAGGCTAAAGCCTGCAATTCGAAGGAAACGCCGAGGATTGCTGTCAAAAGACGTTGTGTTCTTGCACGACAGTGCCCGTCCACATACTGCTGCCCACACTGTAGAAACGCTCCAGAAACTCATATGTTTGCTCCACTCAACAGGCATTAAGGGGCTGTCGATTTGCCTCGGACGAAGCAGTGAAAAAAGCGGTGCATTCTTGGCTCGCAGCTCAACCGAGAACCTTCTTTTATGCGGGCATCAGGAAGCTTGTACAACGATAGACCAAGCGCACTGAAAGGCAAGGAGACTATGTCGGAAAATGATGTTCTTGTAAGTATCCTATTTGAATACAATAAAATTTTATAACTACTTTGCCGATAATAATTGACTTACTGTTGTATATACACATATAACCTCTTAAACGCTACGCGACTGCTACGGTCGGAGGTTCGAATCCTGCCTCGGGCATGGATGTGTGTGATGTCCTTAGCTTAGTTAGGTTTAAGTAGTTCTAAGTTCTAGGGGACTAATGACCTAAGATGTTAAGTCCCATAGTGCTCAGCGCAATTTTTTTTTCTTAAACGCTAGTTTCCTGTAGCAGCAAATGGCTTGTATGCTGTTTGTTAGTGAAACTAACTTCAGCAATAATCAACTACATTAATAATTCAGTCACATTAATGTGATCACCGTCTGTGTTCCAGATCAACGGGCAGTAAACACTCACAGACAGCAGGTGGCAGCAGTAGCAGCGGAGAGTATATTAAGTGTGTTGGGGGACATGGAAACAGTGCTGTTGTGTTCGTAAAGCGGAAACGCAGTGATCTGTCTTCGTCCAGAAGGTCATGGTCTTTGACTTTCTGGCCAAGAGTGAGTCCGGGACGGCTATGTTTGTAAACTATCCGCGTGCCGCTGTGGTTAAGGTATACCGTGCATGGCCAAATGGCGCCATCCAAAAACTGGCGTCTAGGCAACTGTAATGCACAACAGGCCGTAGCAGACAGGGGTGAACGGTGGCTGCGGGGATGTGTCTGGGCGAAGAGACGCGAAAGTGTTAAGCAACTGGCCACCCAAATGAACGAAGGGGCTACCAACAGTGTCTCCAAAATGACGGTCCAGCCAACGTTGCTGCGTAAGGGTCTCCGGCAGAAGGCGCCTGATTGATGCACCCATACTGACTCCTCGCGACTAGATGTCCAGTGAGAGTCGACAGGTTTGGAAATATCGCGGGAAGCGTTATGGTCTGGGAGATATCCTTTTTGATCTTGTCATTGTGGAAAGCACAGTGCATTAGTACAAGTATGCATCTAACCTAGGGGACCATGTCTACCCCCACATGTAGTCTGGTTTTCGTCGGTACGATGGTGTCTACCAGAAGAAACATGCAGCGTGTCATACAGCTCTCAGTGAACATGCATGGTTCCAGGAGCACCAGGATGAGTTCATCGCACTCCCCTGGGCACCAACGTATGTAAACCCAATCAAGAATCTGTGAGGTCACCTCGACCGGGCTGTATACGTCATGGATCCTCAACCGAGAAACCTAGCGTAGCTGGCATGGATCCACATGCCTGTCGATATTTTCATGTACCCCTTGCAGAGATGTGCGGTGCAAAAGGCCGTTGTAACTGAACTGTGTACTTCGTAAGCGCTGTGGATACGCTGATTCAGTGCTTGCTTCATTTTACTCTTATATGCGTAAATTATTATTTATGACTTACGCTCTAGCTATCAACATTGTTATCTCTGACGAATGCATGTTTGCTCCATAACATTATGTGAAGTGATTTAAAGATCTTGCAAACGACTCACCTAGAGGAGGACTGGAAGTTTGTCATTCGAAAAATCGGAAGAAGAATTAAGGATATCACGGAAGCAAGCCCGGAAAATGATGGAATAGAAGAACAAATGGTTGACAATACCCCGTGCTTTGGACAATATTGATAAATTAGATAGAGACTGGTAAAGAAAATCAATATCCTCAATAAAAAATAACTGTAAAGACTTGATGTACTGCACCAGTTACGTTTCTAAATACGTAGTACGATACGTTCCGGGTATTTATTCTCATATTTAAGTGTTCTGGGTATTTACGTAAGTAGACTACTGGACGTCATGTGTAAGAGTATGTGTATCCTTTTGTCCTTCTTTGCGTGCAGCATTCTTTTTATGGACATACGATATTAAGTCATTGTCATCACGCACAGCAAAACACACGCAAGCATAGTATTTAATCTGTATATAAACACCCACATCAGCTGAATTTGGGAATACATTCCGGAAACGAGTCGTGGTGCGCTTGAAGAAACGTAGCTGTTGCAGTACTTTCTTGTCTAAATCATTATAAATCATTTTGTCATAGTGGGTGCTGCTGAACATAGTGTTTCTTTGAAAAAAATCCGCCGTCAGTCACATTTCCATATGGTTAATTTAAAACACGACGGTTTCGAGCTTACATCCAGCTTCAAGTGATTATATTCAACTTCGTCTTTACAAATTCGAAGTTGGAGCGAGATCGAGTTTCCAGTCTAAATGTAAAGACGAAACTGAGTGTACTCACATGAAGTTGGGCATAAGTGTGAGATCGGTCGTGTTTTAAGTAAGCCGTTTACAATCAAGCAGGGTTCAGGAAGAGCCTAGAACAAGTGAGAAACTTAAACCATATCTTAGAAATTACAAAAATAAGAAACTCGAAATATGTTGTAACGTTTTTGGATTTAAAAAAGCGTACGATTAGACCGATAGAAATACAGCACTCAACATTTTAAAAGAGTTTGATCTAGATAATAAAACAACAGAAACAATTAAGTCAACTTCAAATCTGTGAGAACTATCAGAAAATTTTGAAATAAAATCAGGAGAAAGACAAGGAGACGGGTTGTCGCCCCTATTCTAGGAAGTGCCTATACAATGGAAAGAGGACATAAATACTAAGGGCATAGAACTAGAAAGAAAGCCAAACAACATCACTGGAGACTGTCTATCATTTGAAAATGACTTGCACTTATTACGGACTACTTGAAGCTGCACAAAACTACAACGTCAAACAACAAAAGTAGTATTACAAATAGGAGATGAAAAAATTAAATTTCAAGGAAAGTATCAGCAACGCACCTCAAAAGCTGAAAAAACGCACCGGCCGCTGTGGCCGAGCGGTTCAAGGTATTTCAGTCAGGAACCTCGCTGCTGCTACGATCGCAGGTTCGAATCCTGCCTCGGGCATGGATGTGTGTGATGTCCTTAGGTTAGTTGGGTATAAGTAGTTCTAAGTCTAGGGGACACACGACCTCAGACGTTAAGTCCCATAGTGCTCAGAGCCATTTGAACCATTGTGAAGAAACGCAAGGACACAGTACGCAAACTATAGTGTTTTAAATATCTAGGAGATTGGGTGCCAAAAAACGTGAAGGAAAAGACAACAACAGAGACTAAAATACATAAAATGGAGAGGACCTTTCAAATTAGAAGAAAAATCTGTACTAAAAAATCATTATTCCGGAAGACAAAACTGAAACACTGAGAAATAGCAGTCAGATCAGAAACTCTAAATGCAGGAGAAACTGTTCTCAGTCTGCGAATGGAGAGCAGGAAAACGAGAAAAATTTTAAAGCGGAATCCTAAAAAAATACTAGGACCCAAAAGCAGTAGTGAATCGGGAAACAGATTAAGATCTAATACAGAACTCTGTGTGGAAAAGTCAAGTTAACGGATGTATTGAGGAAAAGGAGATTAAAATTCTGTGGACAGATATGCAGGAGGAGTGATGACAGAATCACTAAACATATCTTTTACTTAATAAACATGTACAGACGCAAAAATCACAGGCTGACAGAAGTAAAAAGATGTATCGAAACTGTAGGAGTCGACTTGGACACGATAGGAAACAAAATGCTTTTTAAAGAAGCAAAGCAAGGTTTCGGGATGGAGAAAAATCAAGAACTTGACGAAAGCGGACACAAGAAGGGAAGGAACAAGATTCTCTAACAATGAAAGAAGCGGAAATGACGTTGATTCTTCTTGCCTTCCTCAAGCGTTATTTGAAAAAAAAAAATGAAAAATAAGAAAATAAATTACAGAGGGGAGTGGGAGCGGATTTTCTTCTAAAGTATCGGTTAAATCACTATGAGAGAGTCTTGGGCTTGGGTGGAGCTTTAGGCAGACGAACCATTCGAGACAGGCTTTACGGCGCTTCTCAAAGTTTTTCCTCTGCCAGGCAGACAGCAGCCTGTTGTTCGGTCGCTCTGGCCGCGCCTTGCTCACGGCAGATCCACCGAGCACCAGCTTTCATCCCACGGTAATTAAACGCTTTATTACGTCGTCATAAAAAACTTACATACTTGCCGACAACTTTTTCCTTTCAGACGCACATTGTAATCCGCTTCCAAGGAAGCGTAGTCAACACGAATTCATTCGATTGGAGTTTCTTGTTTTTAGAGTGCTGAAGGGCGATCTATTTTAATTGTTAAAAACCACTCAACAGGCAAGATCGCATAAAATACTTTTTTTTATCTAAGAAAACCGGTTTCAACGGCATTCGCTGTCATCTTCAGGTCTTAAACTAATTTTTTCCGCTTGATATCTTGGGTGTGAGGTTCAGCGTAGAATGAACATGTTTTAAAACAAAGTTTAAGACCTGAAGGTGACAATAATGGCTGTTGAAATTGGTTGTCTTAAACAAATATTTTATGAAATCTTGGCTGTTGAATGATTTTTAACGAATTTATTCCCAAACATAAAACGATTTGAACAGTAAAAACAATAAAATATATAAAACATTTTAATATGATTGTAATAAACAGTTTAATTTCGACGGATATTCTAATGAAATGATAATAATTATTTATTTACATCAGTGTAAAAGGCTTCTTCTCGTTTACATTATTATACGAGATGACTGAACTAATACTTTACAAAATTGTTGGTCGTTATTGTATTACTAATGATTAATTTAGGAAGTGGGTATCAGACTTAATTATTCTTCTCAAAAATATGCTATACTCAGTGTACAAAACGATCGCGATTGGAAATCGTTTGTGTTACGTCTCACAGATATGTAATACTTATTTGTAGCAAGGCAACGTTATGATCGTCAGTCTCATGCAAATATATCTGTTAATAATTAAAGATACTAAAATTACTGAATCAAAAATTAAAGTTACTAATTGACTGACTACATTAACTGTTTCATGAGAGAGCCACAGATTCAACATTTATGTGTAATATTAATCAGCATTTTACTGCGAGACACTAATTAACCAGCAAATCGCTCCCTCACATTAATTATTAGGACAATATTTTGTGTGATTCTGAGTAAAGCTACATCTTAAAGTAACCAAGAAATTAATCGGCAACCCTTGTTTGCCTAAGTCGCTGCCCCGTAAATACGACTAGACATGAATGAACATACACATGCCATACTTTGCAAATAAAGGAATGATAAATAAAAATTAGTCTTTTATCTGGACTGATTGTTGAACAACACTGTCGGAACAAAGTTACTCTTAGATTAATAACTGATTTTTCTGGAAATTCAGATTCTATTAACAACATTGCGCAGGTAACTGACTGCACCACATAACAAAACTCAATCCATAAAATAGGTTTTCAAGATAACTCAAATTTCTAATGCTTAGGATGTGGTCCGGGAACCTAGCCCAGACAATATGGCTTGGATCAATAATAGTCTCTATGCACGTGTAAATTAAACTACAACTAATGTGCAAGACCTAAGGACGAAAGTAGCTTCAGCATGATGTGTCAGTTCAAAGTATCGACGAAACTTAGACCATACTAGAAACTGCTACTGTATGGTACAGAAGGCAACTGAAAGAAATAAGCAATGAGACTAACAGAAATGGCACTTTTGCTCGAAGACAATATTTACACAGCACTTACCGCAGTTTATGATGACCTCCTGCGCATTACAAAAGGTGGATCACAATTCTTGTGTGATCACCACGGGCGACTGCATGCTCTGCAATGTGCTCCCATGTTGACTACAAAGTTGATAAGGAGTTGTTGTGAAAAGGAGTTCCATTCCCTCACCACCGAGGCTGACAACTGATGGACGGTCAGTGATGCATATAGGTGTGCTGTTATATGTCTCCATGACCCATCTCAAATGTGCATGATTGAGTTTAAGTCAGGGGAATGGTATGCTAGGCCCTTCGCCAAATATCCTCTCATTCCAAGAGCTTCTCCACATGCCCTGTCTCGCATTGTCATTCATAAAAATGAAGTCAGGGACAAGTGCATCCCTGGAAAGAAGCACACGGGGAAGGGGTACAGTGTCACAGTGACGTTGGTTACTGAATGTACCATGTTCAAAGAATTGGAGCTGTGTACACCCATGCCACGTTGCATCTCCCCACACCGTAACACCTGAACCACCAAAATAATCACATTCGACAACGCTGGACGTCGCCTCACATGGCGAGAGATGGGAACATGTAATGCACCCAGGAGAATTGTCGAACAAGACCTTTTCAGTAGTCTATGTGTAACGGTGTGTGGAGACATAAAGATGTATGGACGTACTGACCTGCAAATCATTGAACATGATGCACTCATCGATAATCGTTATTGTGGCACTGTACTTATTTCACATGTTCGTCTGTTCGTACGTGCATTGGGCCATAACTTCATTTTTGTGGTTGGCAGTTGTAACTGTTTAATCTACTCCTTTTTATCAGAACTTGTTTCTTATGCATAGTGTTCGTGTGTGTCTGTGTTGAATGTGAACCTGAACAATGCAAGTGTTGGGACTTTGTAAACGTTATCTAATAAAAAGAGTCACCAAATCGATCTGATATTGTGTAACTGTATTACAGTTAACATTTACCAAAAGATTAATAATCCTAAAACTATATGCTAAATAAGATACCCTGTGGAATTCTGTGTTCTGCAGTTCAGTGTACAGTGCTACAATGCGTGACATCGCCGTATGTGTCTCCCTGTTCCAACACAGAAACTAAAAGTGTGAATATTCTAGAAAAAATTACAAATCAAGTTTAGAAAGAATAAATTACCAATAACCTTTTATTAAAATGTCCTGTAATATTACGTATACAAACTAAGTAAAATTCCGAACACTAAACGACACACACACGCAAATGTACACTGCTCTGTGAGAGTAAGACAGTCTGAAAAAGTAAACGAAATTAGAAATTAACTTTAGTGAACTGAGCCTGATAATGAATTTGAAATGCAAAGCTTCACTTTCAACGAATTTGCTGTGACCTGACTGTTGTTAAACTGACCCTTGCGAATTTTCATAACTTCCCTTGTGACAACGGAAAATCGGTAATCCTCGAAAGTGATGAATATTAAAATACAACAAAGCAGCAAATGAAAAAAAACCTTGCCAGCAGCAAGGAAAGGGGAAGCAGCTACGCTAAGCACATCACGCTTTATGTTTTGAGCCACCGTGTTTCGCTTTCGTCGGGAAACAGTGGAAGAATCTCGACTCACTATATGATTGAAAAGAGAATAGAATTCAAAACTTTATTATGGACCTCACTTCTTAACAATTGCAACCATAAATACGAAAAATCACTTCTTATAAAAAATACGACTTTGCCATGTAATGAGTTAATAGAATTCTAAAGGTATGGTGGAACTGTAACTCTGACAGCAAACCATGTGAGCAAATAACTTTCTATAATCTCGTCTCGACAATCAAATTAAATGATCTCAACCAATAAAGAAAAACTCGTACTGAATATGTGCCTTCTTCAAACTCGTGATAAACTCCACACAAGCAAGCAATGCTGCGACATTACTTTAATATCTTCACACTTTTCAAAACAGTCTTTACAGAACTATATCTCCAAAAGCATTACTGCAACTCAATGAATGCTCCACTGCCAATCATGCTGCTACTGACAACCAAAGATCACATTGATTGTCCACAGCCAATCATGCTGCTACTGACAACCAAAGATCACATTGATTGTCCACAGAAACTCTGTGGCGTAACATATAGCCTTTTGAAAACCTCTGCTTGAAAAAGTATGAAGTAGAACACATCGAATAAAAAGAGAGCTCACATGACTTTGATTGAATAGGAAAAATAACTTAGAAACCTTATACTTCTATGCCCCCCTCTTTACCAAAAAGAATTTGGCAAGGTGTTTCGTGCAAGTGTCAAGGAATCTAAACAAATTTTCACAGAGATATTCATAGAAATCAGACAAAAATGAAAATTTTCAGTGAAATTCTGAACGAAAGTATGAGTAAATTATCTTAATGTACATAACTTCTTCAAATAGTTACGAAAATGACTTTGACTAGTAAGAAAGAAATACATTTCATGTACACAGTACTGTAATAAAGAAATCAGATTTTTCATATATACATATACATAAGATATAATCTAATCAGTAATAATCTGAGTAAAGCAAAAGACACAGATAGCACGATACTTATCCAACTAGGGAAGTAAAGGAGACTATTCTGCTCAGTGAGGAAAGTAAAAGTGCATCACAGAATTATTACACACACTTCATACCAATGGCACATCTACATTAGCCAGAGTTTGCTGTCAAAAATGATATTGTTATTATGTGATGAAACAGTACTCATATGGGAACTAGAGGTCAGATTCAGGAAGGCAGTTATGTGGTATGTGCTCCAATGACAAGCCATCTAGCATCTTCTTCGACTCAGTAGTAATTGTCACATTACAGAGTAGAAGGAACATTGGTACAGGAAACACAACACGTATTTCCAGTAGGTGTAGACCCAGCAAAATAGGTGGAATATGTTCATTACTGAAATCCGCAAATCCATTAGTCATAGTGGTGATGCATATGCTTATGGCTCATTTGTACCACCAGCCATTATTTCAGTTTGTAATGCCACTAAAGTCCAGTATCTCTCCGATGACAACAGAGGTTACCAGATTTTTATGTTAAATGGGACAATACCCCATCCATTTGTCCACCTGCAGTTGTGGCAACAGTATCATATTACCATAGTGAATGCTTTCACCAACAGGTATGCTTGTGATTTGGTTACAATGATTATCTCCCTTGCAAGTTCAACAAAGCTAACAGAAAACATAATAGAACATGCATTACAATCTATAACTAAATATGCCATATAAGGAGCAAGACAATGTTTATACATGAGAAGTGATATGTATAATGGTATGTAAATGGGTGAAATCCATTTTCCCACAAAAACTTTGTACAAATACAAACGTTTGACACAGTAATATTCCACGAAGTACTAAGGTCAAGCTGCACATACAGTGTAATCATTACAGTAGAAATTAGCGAAAATAAAATTCCTCGCAAATTCAAAAGTAAAATATCTAAAATGTTACAAAACAAGTTATAAAGTAAAATATTCAAAGCAATAAGTGTCAAAATGCTGCACGTTAATAATTAATAGCAAGAAAATAATTAAAAAGAAATAGTATTGTGGGCACACATCTAAGATGTTTCACTATTTTATCCAACTACATAATGAACACAAATCACTAGTAATCCACTGCAAACACAAATGAGGGCAGTGAACAAATCAGCTCCAAACATATATGTGGATTGAAAAAAACCATGGTTGGACTAACTAAGGAAAAAATTATTGAATGCATTTAGAGAATTAGCTGCAAGAAAAAATCCAGTTAGAAAGTCATTAGTCACAAGTCAGTCCCAAAAATAAACCTTAAAATGTCTAATATTAGCAAAGAAAGTGGAAAGGAAATAAATATTTAAATGGTACTTCTAAGTAAGCTTAACTTACTGAATAAATAATATTGTAAATGACCTGTTTTCTTGCTTCAACTTGAACATTTTTCTTTGACTGAAACTAGAATAAATTATGTAAAGACGATTTGGCTAAAGCTAGCAGTAAGACACACGTGAAGTAACCAACATTTTCTCCCAGAGCACTCAGTCTTTATGCATTCTCATTTTCTTCCTCAATCCTCCTCACTGTTTTCTTCATTACATATTTATCATTATCGTATTACCTTATATCCATTGCTTGATATACTTTTACTTTCATCAGCCCTTATTACATTTCTCCTCATTATAAAATTATCACAATCATGTTACCTTTTATCACTATTGCTTTTTATACTTTTACTTTCGTACACATATTTCGACCAAAACAACATCCCTATTTCATTATCACTTTTAGCCTCATCAACGTCTCGCAGTGCCACACGTCATTCATCAACCACTGTATACTTAATTTCACCACTTTAAAACCCCCAGCATTAGAAACACAGTTTGTGCTTGTTCCTTCAAGGTGTTTATCTGTCCCACAGCTGTCTCAGTGTTTCTTGACGTGATCGCCAGGCCATAGGCGAATGTAAGGCAGTTGGCTCTAACACCGTCCTTTGAACCTCCAGTGTTAATTTCCTTTTATCATACTCAGATGACCTTCTCTAACCCACAATCGAAGAGAACTGAGGACAGCCCATCACCCTGTAAGACCCTGGTTTTAATTGTAATTTGATTTTAATTAAAAATTCTGTGTCGAATTGTCCTATTAATTTTACTTTTGGATCTGTCTCTGTTGTCAGAGTTAGCTTGATACATTATCCTGTTTTTGGGTCCGTTGCAAATTCCCAGTCGACCTCATCATAGGCCTTCTCCACGTCGAAGATTATCCAGTACTCTTTTCATACTCCTGATCTGCTCGACGCAAGATCTCCATTTCCTGAATTCAGCTCGATATTCGCCAATTTGACGATACATTTGCCCCATCAGGCTAGCTTGCATTGCTTTGGAAAATATTGTAAATTAGAGGTATAATAGAAATGCGATGGCAATTGCTGACGCCAGTTTTGTGTCTTTTTTAATGCAGAAGATGATTCTGTGTTTTTTCCCCATCATCATTTCAGTTCCCGAGATCTTTTTCATCTATTAACCTAAAGCACTGATGGTGATGTGTCCTCTAATTTTCTGCATTTCCGCTATGTCGACCCTTGGCTGGTGGCTTTGCTGTTCTTCAGTTCCCCGCGACTATACGCCTGGGTTCATCAAGTGGTATTTATTTGCTCAGAGACTTTCTCGTCCATTTTTGTCTGGGTTCTTCGGAGTTATGCTGTTTCTCGAAGTACTTGTCTATGATTTCACGTTTTCTTAGTTGTTCACTGCTAGTTTCGCGTAGTCCCACTTGAAGTTCAAACTTGGTGATTGATAGCAGTTTACATGCAGCCACAAGGTTCGGAGTTCCTGCTATTGTTCAGTTTGAATTCTAAGTCAATGCTCTCGATTTTACTCATGACTCCAGTTCTTCTGTGTTTACAGAATGTGTTTGTAGTTTTATTCCGTACTTTTTTATACTCTGAGAGTTATCTTCTGCTTTGTTTGTGCGCTATGCTCTGTTTGTGTCCTATGCTTTATATGTCGTCGCTCTTAGATTGACTTTATACGTCAGTGCTCTTTGGTCGACCGCCGTATCACAATCTGCAGTCCACCATGCATGTTCATGCCACCTTCGCAAACACACTATTTCTTTTACTCTGTACGCCTTATTTTTCGTATATCCTGCTACCTCTCCGTTTTGAGTTGTTGTAATACCTCTTGAAATTTAGCTAAAATTTGGTTTAGCATTTCAGTGTCAATTCGAACAGCTTTATTTTGATGCAGCTTTTTATTATTCAAAGGAAGAAGTTTAGTTTTTAATCGGGGCAGGCAGCGATCTGAATCAAACTTGGCCCTTTTCGTCATTTCTTTAAGAAGGTGGGCGTCCGCATAGGTCCAGCAGCAAAACGAGTGGCTGCACAGTGAAAGGCGTGTAAGATGGGGTAAGAGGGCTTTGATGAGAGGCTAGAGGGCGATCGCATACAACACAGTGGACAGAGAGATTCACTGCTTGACTGAATGCTGGACAGGGATCAGTCACCTGGACCATGGACTTGCCATTGCAAAGTAAGCGGCGAATGGCGTCTGTGAATGGTGGGGGAAACGTTATGCGTTCCGCCACTAAGAGTATAAAATGGTGGTGGACCTGGTCGAAGATGCTGCTGAAATTTATCGACACAAGCGACGCATGGAGGCGGCAGGACGCAGCCAGCGCAATAACGTCTGACATTCGCCTATTGCCGTCTGGAGTGTGCCACTGCCACCGCGCTATGTTCGTTCTGCAGAAAGTCCTGCAGGTAACGCCACACGCGTGCGCGCCGCCAAGAGACGTGCGTAGATTTTATATATTCACTTTGAGTGATGTGAGGGGCCGAAATTTGGTGGTGTGCGTTCCCCCTGACGGTTTGGGCATTGCTTGAGAATGCCGTGGACAATCTCCGGTGGTAAAAGGAAGGAAGGACTGAAGAACTCCCGGAACATCTAGGTCCCGAGTGGAAGAATAGATTCGCTGAAGATCCGCAAAAATTCAACCGGAAGGCCATGAGGGCCTGGGAATTTGTTCTTCGCGCCTTTGGCGATCCCGTTCGCCACCTAGTCCATTGTGAAAGCTATCACCAAGCAGGCCGCCTCTATGTTGTTAAGAATGTGGGTGAGGACTTGGAGAATATCTTCGGAAACTGCTGCTGACGTTTCGTCATCGTAAAATGATGGTAATGATCAGCGAAGGGTGAGACGACCGCTGCTTCAGTGTTGACACGGTTATCATCCTAGACGGTAAGAGTAGACACGAGAGAACGTCGTCGACGACGGACGACGGATTGACAAGGAACATGGGTGCGAGCAAGAGGCTCCTCGTCGGTGGTTGCTTGGTAGAGTGACCATACCACTATGCCCCGTAGTTTGTTGCGCTGAAGGGACAGAAGTTTGGCTTTGATACGCTGACGATCGTTATGGATATCCGATGACAGTGCGAAGACATCAAATTTGCGTAAGATGGTGTAATAATAGTGCGTAGTATCCCAGTGCCACGCTGCCCTGCAGCACGCACGCGCCCCGAGGGTTGCAGAAACTAGAATAGATCGAGTCAACTTGATGAATGACTCATGTGGCGAGTGTAACCAAGAGTGTGACCGTGTATGATCCCCCATGGCTCAATGAGAAGAAAATCATCCACCAACATACGTAAGAGCAGACGTCTTGACTCGCTAGGAATCTGGCCACTTCGGATGGAGGACACAGCTGAAATCCCCTCTTACGGCGTAACAGTCGTATCGCCCCGCAGTGGCACTATTTCTTCTGCGTATAATATAGTTTGTTGACGTCGAGCCTGTTGAACTGGGTATCAAATAGAGTGAGGGTCATACCCCGTCCGGACAGGAAAACAACCACACCTGTTAAATTTGAAGAAAATCGGTCATGAATTTTTGGTAACATCGTTTAACATTATTAGGTTTCTTATTTGCCAGTCACGTTATAATTCGTTACTCGTTAATGCTTTGGAGACAGTGAAAGGAGAGCAGAGCGTTCCTTGACGTTGTTGCCACTGTGTGTGCCACAGACACGGGCAGTCCGCCGTCGTGCTGCCAGTCCTCCGGAGAACCGCGACCCGCAGCGGGGGCGGCGACGCCTCGGCTCGCGGCCGGGGGCGGAGACGCCGCGCAGCTGGGGGCGGAGGCCGGGGGCGGCGCGGCGAACGGCTCGGGCGGCGGCAGAGCGGCGCAGGGGGCGGCGGGGGCGGCGCAGGGCGCCCCGGACGTGATGGAGCGCGTGCACCGGCTGCTGTACGCCTACGGGAACGCCAGCGCCGCCGGCATCATCCACAAGCGCCGCCGCTGGGACTTCGCGGGCAGCTTCCACTTCGTCGGCACCATCGTCTCCACCATTGGTGAGTCCAGTTACCTACCCCTCATAGCGAAGGCAGGGTGGCACCGCTCCCTTCACCCTTTACCACTGAGGCAACGCTGGCGTCCTCGAGAGGTGCTGGAGGGTCTTCGCAAGCAGCTTCCACGTAACCGTCACCATATTCTACACCATAGGTGAGTGCAGCTTCCCCTAAATTGACAGCAAGGCTTCTCCATACTACCCAAGGCGCGAGGAAGGAATTTCATAGCCTCTAAATGTTGGTCATATTACTTTGATAAACGTTGCACGGAAGTGTATGGTAAGTATCAAGCGTTTCACCCTAATAGGTGCGCTAGTGCACCACTCCAGATTTTCTGCGTTTCTTCGTTTATAGTTTGTCGCTCACTTAAACTCATCTGAAGCTGGTGAAGGTTTAGTTGCTGTACTTATGAAACAAGTGATTAATTTTTCCAATTATACTATTGTTGCATTTATCCAATCCCGTGAATCAAAACGAGTTTCTCGTCAACGTTGGCAACATTTCAGAAAGGAATCAACTGCTTTATTCTACAATTTGTGATTGTGTATCGGATGTGGTCGAAAACTTGAAGTAAACAGCAAATGAAGCATTGTATGGAACCTGTGAACATTTACAAAAAAGTACGATTTAGATTGTATCTGCCTGGCAGAATAATGTGAGTGACTTCCGGGATCCAAAGAGGTTTTCTGTTGTTGATTTCCTTGAAAACGGTACACAAATAAGTAGGGTATACCACGCAAATTTTTTGCACCAGTTGTATGAAAAAATACCTGTGCAAATGCCTTAACTTTGGAAACAAATGTGTACCTAGAAATGAACTGTTGAAATATCTATGTTGTTCAGCAAATTTGCTGTTCTCTCAATTCCACCTGTTGCTAAATTTAACAAAATACACCGACGTAAAGTTGTTTGTACGAAGTGGAGGTAACGGCAGCTGCTGCAGACTATTTTACAGGCATTTTAGAGAAGCACTTAGAGATTCAATCTGCTCACAGGGAACATGACGGACAAGGTGCATGACCTGTAAATGGAGAAACTAAGTGCTGTTTTTGTCCTAAAAATTACAGTCTTACACTCCACAAACGTCATATATTGATATCCTCGTACAGACCGTGCAGGTCCAAGTGACGTCTGCCGACATATACTCTCCTTGGTATTGTATATAAGTGGAGCTTACCCTACAGCGATGATATGGTGTCGTCCTTCTGTACACCGTATGTGAGTGCTTATTTCCTATAGTTGTGTATCACAATACTCTCCAGCATAAGTGAAGCTTCTTTGTAGTGACGATAAGCGGACTCTACAGCATTAAACGTCAGGTTTACTATTTAAATTGTATCACGTTAATCCTATTCAATGATTCCCGCGAAGAGTGTTCCGTCGGCCGTGTAAATAAATCATTTGCATTTAATGTAATTCAGCTGTAATAGCAGGAAACGACTTAGCACTACGAAATATTATTATATTACAGCAGTGACCCTAATTATGTAATAACCTTAAATATCTAATTTGAGAATTTCTGTGAGACTCTCATAAATGGAGTAAAAGGTATTGCGCAACATAGAATTCTTGCATTCTCCGCCAGATTGCGTACGCGACGTTTAATGTGCTCTGTGCTCTGGCAGATTGTTGCATACGCGTGTACTTTAGCATCTGAGTCTCCTCTGTACTAAGGTTAAGCTCTAACAGCGTTTGTAGAGGTTGTTTTTCATCCTAGTGCTATATTAATGATTTTTACAATTTTTCAGAAAAGAAGAATAATGGTTATAACAACGAAAATTAATGTATGTTAGATATCAGAATACCAAGTTCTTTGAACAGATCTCTGCAGAATTTTCTATAATTGACACCAGGTACAGTTCTTAGAATACGCTTTTGTGTTCGCAAAAAATGATTTCACAACTCATTAGTGAATGGAAATATGCAGAGTAAATTAGTTTCTTCGTTTTTAAATCACATATAGTAGTAATTATGCGTACTGCAACCGTAGCTGAACTAAAGTGCTTTATTAATACTCACCAGTTGGTTTTCCAGTTTACATTGTGGTCTATCTGTATTTCTAAAAATCAACGTTTTCAACTTCTTGTATTGCATTTTTTGCAAAGGTTTTTTTTTTTTAATTCGTGGAGTTCTACGAGAAGCACAAAACTGTATATACCGAGTGTTGCCACATTTCGTTGATAATGCACCTTCCTTGAACCTTTCGTTGATGGTGTTAAAAGTTTCGTTAGGTACACTCTTCCATAAAGAGACACGTACTACTTTTTATTCCTATGCCTCTATCATCTGCTAAAAGGGCAAAATTTGTAACTTGTGAAACTGTAACAATGGATGACGCAAAATAGAACCTTGTGGAACCGCATCTCTGATTGCTTCAAATTCTGATCATCTGCTAGTATGTGGTAGAGATGGAACTGATACACTTTTCGTTTTGTCATTTAGGTAAGATAATGCCATGAGCCTGTTGTGTCTACTAATTCTTAATATTTTAACTTTTGAATGGTGATATTATGCTTCACACAATGTTTACTATTGTAAGAGTGATAAGACAAATTTATTATCGAGTAGCTACAGTCATAGACGATCATTACATTTGCTCGTACTTCGTCTGAACAGGCTGTTGAATACTTTCGTAGATGTATGAACTTGAGTACCCTTCCACTTGCAGGATGAGTTGGTAATTCAATGTTCTCTATCGTGCTATCACGGTTAGTGGGTGAGATGTATTTGCACGAATTACGATGCTCAGCCTTCTTTTGACAAAACTCCAGCTTTTTACGAGTATTCCTACCTTTACTGCTAAATGACGTTGAAACTTCTGCTGGCTTTCCTTCACTAGAGCTATGTTTTATTGTGTTGGGACACTTTTCGGACTGTTTCGTGAAGACCCCTTCGATATTAAGATCATATTGTCACAAAATGACGGAAACAACTCCTCATGTCCAGTCACACAAAATATCGGCCGTCCACTGGCGTGTGAAGCGGCGGTCACTATCAGTTCCGGCGAAATCACTTTGTGACTCTTGCAGAGAATGTCCTTTTAAGTGGCTCTACGTGAAATGTGTTCGACTTTCTTTAAGCACTACTATTTCAGTCTCCGATCGTTTATTAGATTTTCGGTTTCAGGATGTGGTTAACAATATCTGAGGCCGATCATAAGGAAGAATTTCCAGTGCACAAATTTCCCTGTTCGTCTCCTAGTTTGTAGTGTAACTGAGTGTTACAGAAAGTGATTTAATTCACAAATTGTTTTCAGTTGAGAGCTACCGCTGTCGACAAGTTACCTTATTCAAGGGACTAAGGAAAGTGAAACACCAATTTGCAAATACCATCTTCATTATCTACGTACTATTAATTATGTTTTCCCTCTGAAACCGCGCATAATCTGATAACAATGTCAAATGTATCACTTCAGAATAAATTCTTAGAACTAATCTATACCATAAAGAATAGTATCTCAAGCTGTGCTATCACTTAGTGTATACTCTATAGAGACCTTAAAAGCTGTTGACATAGCACTCACGCGGAAAATGTCGTCATTCCTAAGAAAATGGGAAATGTGCATGCTGTTATGAGTCTTAAGATGGTGCTGAGTTGGCAAGAAGTGTAGTTGCTGGAAATCTGTTTCTTGACCGATACTGTTGTGGTATTCGAATTTCGGAGGTCGTTCTCAGTTTAAAAATGTAGTACAACATAGCTTCCCGGCAAGATGGTGAATATGAGCGTCCTGTGTGGCAAGTTTTTTCACTGGCGTTGAACTATTGTAATAGATCGCAACCAGTTTCCCGTATTACCTTACATCCAAAACTCACTTTAAATTAGGGACAGGCTAAAACAGTGGTCGTCAAGCGTTTTTGTTCAGGAGCCAATAATGAGACTGTGAGCGGCACTTGTAGCTACATATGTACTGACGTTATCATTAATTGGTATCCTACATAAATTAGTACGTCATGAGCCGTAATAGACTAGCTATAGAAAGGACGTTATAATCTGACGGCTAGCCCACAAGTACTGATCGTTAAAATAAGGCACAATTCGGAACACTTCGTGTCGAATGTTCGCTGTTCCAAGTTGCTGCTACCCTCAGATACCCCAAAGTTTTGGCACTGTAATTGACTGGCGAAATCTGTTGTGTTTTCTGTGTGAGCGGATTAGTTGATTAATAATAATACACTGAAGCGCCAAAGGCATGGTGCAGGCATGCGTACTCAGATACAGATATATGTAAACAGGCATAATACGAGTCTGTGGTCGGCAACGCCCATGTAACACAAGTCCTTGGCGCAGTTGTTTGATAGGTTACTGATGCTACAATGGCAGGTTATCAAGATTTAAGCGAGTTTGAACGTGCTGTTATAGTCGGCGCACTGGCGATGGGACACAGCATCTCAGAGGTAGCCTTAAAGTAGGATTTTCGCTTACGACCATTTGACGAGTGTACAGTAAATATCAGGAATCCAGTAAAACATGAGATTTCCGGCATTGTAGCAGCCGGAAAAAGTTCCTGCAAGAACGGGACCTACGACCACTGAAGAAAATCATTCAGTGTGACAGAAGCGCAACCTTTCCTCAAATTACTGCAGATTTCAGTGCTGGGCAATCAACAAGTGTCAGCGTGCGAAGAATTCAACGAAACATGATCGATATGGGCTTTCGGAGCCGAAGACCCACTCGTGTACCTTTGATGGTTGCGCGACACAAAGCTTTACGCCTCGCCTGGACCCGTCAACACCGACATTGGACTGTTGATGACTGGAAACATGTTGCCTTGTGCGGCGAGTCTTGTTTCAAATTGTATCGAGCGGATGGACGTGTACGAGTATGGAGACAACTTCATGAATCCATGGACCCTGCATGTCAGCAGGTGACTGTTCAAGCTGGTGGAGGCTCTGTAATGGTGTATGGCGTGTGCAGTGGGACTGATATGGGACCCCTGATACGTCTAGATACGACTCTGACGGGTGACACGTACGTAAGCATCTTGAATGATTACCTGCATCCATTCATGTCCATTGTGCATTCCGGCGTACTTTGGAAATTCCAGCAGAACGATGCGACACCCCACAAATCCAGAATTAGTACAGAAGGGCTCCAGGAACAATCTTCTGAGCTTAAACACTTTCCCTGGCCATCAAAGACCCCAGATATGAACACTGTTGAGCATATCAGAAATACCTTGCAACGTGTTGTTCCGAAGAGATCTCCTGCCTCTCTAACTCTTACGGATCTGTGGACAGCCCTGCAGGATTAACGGTGTCAGTTCCCTCCAGTACTACTTCAGACATTATTCGAGTCCGTGCCACATCGTGTTGCGACAATTCTGTGTGCTCGCGGGGGCCCTACACGATATTAAACAGGTGTACCAGTTTCTTTGGCTCTTTAGCATATGTTGTAAGAGTGACATGAATTTCTCTTGAACATACTCAATGGAAGATTTGGCGGGGGATCTCTCGAAACTTTTTCTTGACGAAATTATGTGAACACAGTTATTATTGTGATAAATGTTTCACGTGCTATGGTGGGCTTAATAGAACAAATTACTTTTGTTCAAATTACAATACAACTTTCCTGCTGTTTATGCCAGTAATTGAAAAACCATTAAATATCATATTTCCCTGTAAACAGTGTAACCCCTAATGGTTTGATTTTTTCGTTTAAGGCTAAGCTTGATAATAGCCATTGACCAAAATTAATGGCGAATTGTGCAAATTAAATGATGGCTGAAGGTATCAAGCAGAATTGTAATAATTGTTTGGCGGCTGAATATCCCCGCCTGCAAACATACATAGCAACTGTACTTAGTTTTAAGTCCATTACGCAATATGGGACACTATCACAAATTTTTACTCACTTTTTAATAAAATTTTTCTTCTACACATTGCGTTGAATTGCAACGACATTAATTTAATTTCCTAGTCCTTGCTGCAAAAATATGCCGCATCTAAAGATGATCGTCTGTGTAATGCGCATCCACGAATACATGTTGCTTGCGGCTAAAAATGTATACCATAACAGCTGATCGGACTGGAATATTCCCCTTCTCAGATCCCTCAATCCTGCAGTGGCCGAACTACTTATCTCTATGATCCTCGGTAAGCGGCCAACTTTCCTTAGCTCACGGCCGAATTCACCGTCAGTTAACAATTAGCACATCTATAAATATTAATGTTTCTGTAAATATTTTTGTTTCTTACTGGGCAGGAAAACTACGCTCTTCAGAAGTTCTGAACTATAATTATTTAATAGTCTTGACCACAATCCATATACAGCGTGGGGCAGATAGAAGTGGGGCGGAAGACTGGATACGAGTAGACATGAATGCATGCATACAACTACACCCCGTTACGCGCACACCACATGTACGCCCAGCACAAGATCCGCTGCTATTCAGCGCGTAGTGCGGGCTGTGTGCGTGTGTGTGTGTGTGTGTGTGTGTGTGTGTGTGTGTGTGTGTGTTTGTGTGTGAATGCTACAGTGCAAAGGGGACGATGGTACTCGCAGTGGAGCAGCTGGTCTTCGGTGTGGTCAGTTGTTTGCTGAGAAGTGTAATGGTGTCGAAGTGCCTGCAAAGAGTGCCATGCAGAGCTTAGACCGAAAATCTGGATGTGTTTTGAACAAGTCAAAACGTTCCAATACGTGCCCGAACACCAGAAAATGTGGCTGCGCCGGCCGGGGTGGCCGAGCGGTTCTAGGCGCTACAGTCTGGAACCGCGCGACCGCTACGGTGGCAGGTACGAATCCTGCCTTTGGCAAGGACGTGTGTGATGTCCTTAGGTTAGTAAGGTTTAAATAATTCTAAGTTCTGGGGGACTGATGACCTCAGAAGTTAAGTCCCATAGTGCTCAGAGCCATTTTTTGAACTGTGGCTGCAGTTCACCAGAAAATGCTTTAGAGCCCGACAAAAATAACCTGATGCCTGTCGCAAGACACCGGTGTATCACGTCGGTTATGGAGACGAATACTCCACCTGGACCTGTAGTCTGATTGCGGCCCTAGCTGGCCACCCAAATCACATCTGTGCGATTACTTTGTGAGGCGAGCTCTAGAGTCTAAGGCGTGTCGCAACTACCTTCACAGTCTTCAAGAACTGCAGCAGAAAATTTCGGATGAGAGTGTAGTAATTCCAGCAGTACAGTTTCGATCCTCCTTCAGCTACTTGCTGTGCCAAGAGATGAATGGTTGTCACTTTCCACATCTACTATAGTCGGGTCAGTACTGTACTTCCTTCCCTCTGCTGTGTTTCTTTGTACCCTGGTACTCTGTTCTCCAGGCCAATTTTATTTGCCCTGTCCAAACCACTAAGGATAGAAACTAGAAAGTTGGAGAGGGTGTTGATTTTATACTGTAAACGTCGTTAAAAAAGGGGTTTTCCGAAAGTATACCCCTAAGAGGATGAAGCGGGGGATGAAAGGTGTTTCGAAGATATGTCACCATTCACACAATTCTGTAGCTAGATCTACGAAAATTGTTATTTGGTTTCTCGGTTAGAAATAAAGAAAAACATGTTTCAGCATACTTGGAAACTTGACTCCTTTGAGAATGAAATAGTGGCTGAAAGGGTTTTGAATGCAAATCATTATTAAGGAACTGCTGAAGTTCTTTTAAAACCTATATATGTGAAAACTGGTATTTGACTTCTCGGATACAAACAAAATAACAAGTGTTTCAGTGTATTTGGAAATTCATCCCCTAAGAGGGTGAAATACGATATGAAATATTGTATGAAATCTTTCATTCTGGGAGCATTTTTAGTGATGAATCTACGAAAATATGAATTTGGGTTAGTAGTTAGAAATAAAATATGTGTCTCTCTGATTTCGGACATTCATTCCCTACGGCCCTTAAGTAAGGGACGAAAATTTTTATCGAAATATTTCATTATGTAAGCATTTTTGAAGATAAACCTATGAAAATTGATATTTGACTTCTCTGTTAGAAATAAAAACTCAGCATGTTTCTGCTTTTAGAAATTCAACCCCCAAGGGGTTTTATGGAAACATTTCATTGTTAGGGCATTTTTAAAGCTATATACATGAAAATTGGTATTTCGCTTCTAGGTTGGAAATGAAAAAATACATGTTTCACTGCTTTTCGAAATTCAACCCCTACGGGGGTGACACAGGGCCAGACTGATTCTCGGATACATTATCACCAAGCCGAAACCGCTAAGGATAAAAACTTAAAATTTGGATTCGGTGTGGGTCTTATAATGTAGTCATTGTTGACAATGAAAATGGAAAATATATCGCTATTAAGGCAATTCTGAAGCTATAACTACGAAAAAATTGACATTTCGTTTCTGAATCACAAATAAAAAATACATATTTTATCATTTTTGTAAATTCAAGCACTAAGGGGTTAAAATAGTGGGGTGGAAGTCTTTTGGAAACAAAACAATATTAAACATTTACCAAAGCATTTTTAAAGCTACGGAAATTGGTATTTGACGTCATGATTACAAATTTCAAAAATATATATATTTCAGAGTTTTTGGAAATTCATCCCCTAAAAAGAGAAGTAGGGCATGAAAAGTTTTATGAAATTTATTATGAAATCATTTTCAAAGCTAAATCTATGAAAAAACTGTATTACGCTTGTGTTTAGGAAATGAATGAAACGTGTTTCATTGCTCTTCGAAAATCAACTTCTAATGAGGTGAAATAGGATAAGAAAATTTTTGAGAAAATATTTCGTTACATTAAAAAATTTTAAAGCTAAATCTGTGGAAATTGGTATTTCACTTATTATAAAGAAATACATGTCGTGGGATGAAAGTTTCTTAAGAAATGTCACCATAAGAGCGCAAAAGGAATCCAGCTACCAGAATCGCTTTATGATCAGAAGGAAGTTTGGAAAAGGTAATGCTCCTAAGGCCTTAATTAGCGTGAATAGTGTAGAAGATGTTGAAGTTTGTGAACAATATGAAAATTCGATTAAAGATAAACAAAAAAAACTGCAGACTATACACCATGTGATCAAAAGTATCCGAATACCTGGCTGAAAATTGCTTAAAAGTTTGTGGTGCCCTTCATCCGTAATTCTGGAATCAGTATGGTGTTGGCCCACCCTTAGCCTTGATGACAGCTTCCACTCTTGCAAACATACGTTCAAGCAGGTGCTGGAAGGTTTCTCGGGGAATGCCAGTCCATTCTTCACAGAGTGCTGCACTGAAGAGTGGTATCATTGTTAGTCGCTGAGGCCAGGCACGAAGTCGGCGTTCCAAAACATCCCAAAGATGTTCTGTACGATTCAGGTCAGGACTCTGTGCAGGTCAGTCCATTACAGGAATGTTATTGTCGTGTAACCACTCCGCCACAAGCCGTGCATTATGAACAGGTGATCGATCGTGTTGAAAGATGCAATCGCCATCCTCGAATTGCTCTTCAACAGTGGGAAGCAAGAAGGTGTTTCAAAATCAATGTAAGCCTGTACTCTGATAGTGCCACGCAAAACAACAAGTGGTGCAAGCCTCCTCCATCAAAAACTCTACCACGCCGCAACACACTCGCCTCCGAATTTTACTGTTGGCACTACACACCCTGGCAGATGACGTTCACCGGGCATTCGCCATACCCACACCCTGCCACCGGATCGCCTCATTGTGTACCGTGATTCATCACTCCACATAACGTTTTTCCACTGTTCAATCGTCCAATGTTTACGCTCCTTACACCAAGCGAGGCGTCGTTTGGCGTTTTCCGGTGTAATGTGTGGCTTATGAGCAGCCGCTCAACCATGAAATCCAAGTTTTCTCACCTCCCGCCTAACTGTCATAGTACTTGCGGTGGACCATGATACAGTTTGGAATTCCTGAGTGATGGTCTGGATAGATGTCTGCCTATTACACATTACGACCCTCTTCAACTGTCGGCGGTCTCTGTCAGTCAACAGACGAGGTCAGCTTGTACGCTTTTGTGCTGCACGAGTCCTTTCACGTTTCCACTTCACTATGAGATCGGAAACAGAGGACCTAGGGATGTTTGTGAGTGTGGAGGTCTCGTGTACAGACGTATGACACAAGTGACACCCAATCACCTGACCACTTTCGAAGTCCGTGAGTTCCGCGGAGCACCCCATTCTGCCCTCTCACGATGTCTAATGAGCACTGAGGTCACTGATATGGAGTACCTGGCAGTAGGTGGCGCACAATGCACCTAATGTGAAAAATGTGTGTTTTTGACGGTGTCCGGATACCTTTGATCACATAGTATGCAGTCCATGCGGGCAAAGCAGCGGGCGAAAAACTAGTAAAGCATAAAATTGAAGTTCGCGAATAACAGGTTTCGGATGGTTGACAACCATCTTCAGATGTGCGAAAATGAGTGTAAAAATGTGAATTTCAGAGTGTTTTAAAAATAAAATAGAGATAAATATACCAAGCTTACAAAAAATTATGTACGTTAACTACCGTATTTACCTCAAGAACATTGTTACTATGTGTAAGTCAAAATCTATAGAAATTAATGTATAGTTACCTTCAGTTAACGCGAAAACTCAACTGTGTTTGAAACGTACAAGGCTATTAAAATTTTTAACGAGTAATACAGATCCCTGTATCTCGGTCACCCGACATTACCAAGTTTCACTTTTAACATTAGTCGCCGTTTTGGATTTGGCTGTTTATTGCTAGCTGCATATTATCATAAAATCACTGGCCGCACAAACATTTGATTCGGGCCGAATGCTGCCCGCAGGGCGCGATTTGACGACCACTGGGCTAAAGTGTTCATTACGAACAGGAGGTTACAACGCTCCAGTTACAGTGAGTTGATAGCTTATTGCAGCAATATTTCGTGTGGTTGAGAAAATCGTTCTAAACTTTGAATTACCAAATATTTGTCGATGGTTCGAAATATAATATTCGCGATTCATTCAACAGGTGAGATTTTATATTTCAAAACAGAATTTTCTCAAATTATTTTGTGGTTAACCGAGGACAACGATCATAACATAACTGGCTATTGACAAAATCCTCCTGCAAGGTAATGACGCTGCCAACATATCGAAACTAGAGAACTTTCGTTCCTTTCGTCTCTTACGAAAATGTATTGCCACAAGTAACTAGTTCTCTGTGTTTTATTAATTTTTGGCAACTGGACGCAATTATACGTAAGTCTGAATACAAAACATTTGTACGAGTACTTCACTACGCTATGGGATATCATGTTTGCATAATACGCGAGCACAAGACTAAGTCGAAAACGCACAACACACTAGCAGCTGAAAACGTGTCGCGTGTCCCATATTGGAACGGTGGCGCCGCTTGCTCAGTGCGGTTACAGTATGTACTCGACACTCTGCAGTCTACCCCTGTTACCGTTATGTATGCGGTGGTATGTCGCAAAATGCTTGTGTGTGTGTTAGGGCTTATGGCTGCTCAACGTCGAGGTCATCAGCGCCCTGACACATATTAAAAGAAACTAATGTGGACAAACTTAGTAAAATGGAAACATACACGCTAAGAAAGCGGGAAAAGGAGAAATATGCTGTATAAGAAAATAAAACGTAAGGAAAACGAGAAAGCAGCGTCAAGGATGCCACAGGAAATTGTCACTGGCTGGCCACTTACATAAAATATGGGCGAGCCAGTCACCCTGTGAACAAATTAAGACCGTCTCCCTAAAATATTAGTAAAAATATTGGAAAAGTCACAGAGCTTTAACCACATTCGTTTCTGTATTTCCTAAAAGTGATGGCAGATCCACCGCCAAGTCAGCCGCGACTCTCTGGTCAGAAAATAAAACGCAATCCAATAAAACATGGCGCACAGTGATCTGGACGCCACAAGCACCACTCATAGGAGGGTCCTCTCGCCGGAGCAGGAAGCCATGCGTCATGGGACTGTGGCCTATCCGAAGCCGAGTGAGCAGAACCTCGTCCCGTCTATGGAGCTGGAAGGAAGTACACCACACACGCGTTGTGGGTTTGACTAAACGTCATTTTACCGTGTCTAATACCTCGGGTTGTATTGGTGATAGAAACTGAGGGTCAAGTGTTTTGGATAGCCATCGGCTTAAGGTCCATTTGTATACCTAACAAAAGGATCCTATTACTGTAATCATCCTACATATCAGGATAAAATTTTGAATCTGAGATAAATGGAGCAGATCAGTTGATTCATTTTGCATTACATGTGGTCTACAGCGCGTCTTAAGGCGCTCATGAAGGCACCGTTTAGTTCAAGGGCGATACCAGAGAAAAACCGAAAAACTTTGACTTTGGAGACCAAAACGGAACCGTGAGCTCCAAGAAGCTATACACAGCAAATGACTGAAATTTTAACGATGTGTTCGTGAGATCCCGATCTCCAACAGACCGGAAGATTTTCTTCATATTTGTATCCATTTCCGATATGAATACGTTCAAAGTTACCATACTTGTACACGTAAAATTCAAACGTAAAATTCGGAGTAAGACGAAAACGCAATTCATAAATTGACGTAGCCTAGAGAAATATGCTGTGAAGTGTCTCCGTTATCATGAGAAGGGTTCTGGGAACCCCATGTTGCAATACTGCAGCACAAGTAAAATTTTTGTGTGCATGAATTCCTGTTTGAGGTGTAAAATCTCATAAATAAAGTACCAAAATTTTATTGACCATAGAGCTCTTGTCATGTAAGTGATATGCTCTGCTATAACAGTAAAAAGATGTGAAGCAGCGGAAAAGTGCTCCTATGGGAGCACAGAAATGGCGAACGTGCTGTTGGTTATTAAAAGATTCTAACTGAAAAGTGGTGCACCAGCTACCTCATTCCCCCATCCTCAGTACCTTTAACAATTATCCCAAAATTTTTTGCTCATGTACATGTTTGCGCTTTTTATGTTCAGAAAGCAGGAGACAATGACAGTGAGAAAGAGACGGAAAAGTAATAAAAATTGGACGATAGCATACACAGTTATGGTATAGGGAGAGCGAAGGTGACAATGGCAATGTAAGGTAAAGAGAGTGCCACTGTGGCAGTGGAACAGAGTTGGTACTCACAGAGCAGTGCTAGGGAAAGAATGAAGGAAAGAATACTGATGTGAGAAGAATAAAAAGCTGGAGAAAATTGAAATGGGTGAGAGTCAGTGCTAAAGAGACAGGGTATATGACAATGTCAACAGAAAAGAGAAATATTGATAGTAGGAAGAGACAGCACCAATGACATGGAATGGATGAGACACCAGCAATAAGAGAGGGCAAGAGGGAGACAGTGACTGTGAGAGCAGACAGTAGTAGCAGTAGCAGGACAGAACAAAAGGGACTGTGGCTGTGAGAGAGGAGACATAGACAGTTAGAGAGACACGAAGAGATAATGAAAGTGAGTTTGGCTGAATGGGTGAGTGAGACTGGACAAGTGGGAGTGGATGGGTATCAGTGACTTATAGCGATGGCCTAGTGGGTGGGGACAAGCTCCAGTTCGGGTTGCTTGTGGAAATGAAAGGTTAGTTGCATTTTAGAAAGAGCACGGAAGTTTCGCTTGCCACATTTTTTGGAACATTTTTAAAGGTGCTGAGGAAGGTGGGATGATGCAGCTGGTACCACTTTTGAGTCAGTGTTTTTAATAAAGAGGGGCATTCTTGCTTTTTCTGCTGCGATAGCAGCATTTTTCCGCTGGTAACTGTTACCCAAGGAACCATTACCTTCCAGCCACCAGTCACACTTTGTCCAGGCGGACATGTTAATGAGTCACGGCTGTCTGCTGCACGCATAAATTGCGATGTAACATTCCGAAGGAAGGAAGACATCGTAGGAGCGCGAGTAAAATCCTGACCATACAGATCTGGACAAAAGTATCCGGACATTTGTTAGTGGACATCAATATGGTGTGTGTGTCCACCCTTCGCTTTTCTGACAGCTCAACTTTGCTGGTCAGACTTTCAGTGGCGTGTCTGAATGTCTTTGTACGAATGGCAGTGCATTCTTGCTCAAGAGCTGAAACCAGAAAAGGCATTGACGTAGCATGCTTGGGTCTGGAGCCAAGTCGACGCTGGCCGAACCAATCCACTTCAGGAATGTTATTGTCCATAAACACTTGCCTCATAGATACAGCTTTAAGACAGGATCCGTAGTCACGCTGATAGAATCATCATCTCTGAACTTTTCCTCTGCCGTATGAAGTACATAGTGTTATAAAATATTGAGCCGTGCAAGGCTCGTGTTCATTCCATTGATTGTTTGTCATCTTCTATTACGGTACTGCCGCCTCGTTTTCTTATTCCATTTACTGGCGTCACTAACTTCCTCCATCACTTGCGGCAGCAGCAGCGCGTATCGATAAGTGAACTGTCGTAACATCTTTGGAGCAACCGATGGTAATTCCGGGTCGTCGTCTGTCTGGCAGTCAGTTCGGGACGGACCAGCAGTGCAGTCGGGACGCAGTAGAGGTGAAGTCAGGGATGTAGCGCCGGTGAGGCGTTTACAGCCAGTGCTCGCAAACCGCTGGCAACACACATGAACTGTCCGAAGGAGGGAGATCGGAGCGGGACGACCGTTGGTTGGTCGTTCTGTCGGTCGTCTCATGGTCCTTTCACCGTTTCCGGGCTTGGGCAGTTCGTCGGTTGGCGTGGAGCAGAGAGCAAATCGCGGCGCGTGGTTTGGCCAGGGCTGCTGGCGGCGTCCACGCATGGTCGGAGTGTGTGGTGCTGTTCCCATTACTACGAGATCTGTGGCTCACCGATCCTGGACACGAAAGCTGAGTTTTGACTTAATCTACCAGCAAGTCACGATTCTTCACACTGTGTCGTTTGGATTTTGTTGTCGGCTGTTGGAACATTCCCGCGAGCAACAACGTGTGTTTCCAAGTTGGCAAATTTTAGCCACCCTTCAGTGGAGTTTAACTGTACTTTGTTATTTTGAACTGAAGTACTCCAGCTGAATCTTCTCCCTTGTGGCCGCTAACGTTCTGGTTACCTGGTCTGGCTGTTGACGTAAATTCAGGGAGTGTATTTTCCTCATAGTGTTGTCGCTGTCCAGCACGGTGTGTAGTTTGACAGCTCTGTGTATAATTGGTTATGGGCTCCAATACCTTCTACGTTGTTCCATTGAACTCCCTGTTGTGTGCTGGTCGGGTGGAGCGGAAGTTATCTTGTTGGTGGCTCCGTTGACTGTCTGTCGGTCTGTTAGTGTTTGAATTCCAGGCTGACCCTCGGAAACTTCTGAGCGCCGTTGGGTGTACTACCTGTCCTGTCCCGCGGGTTTAGCAGAGGATCTCAAATGTGTTCATATCTCTGTGCATCTCGCGTCTCCTTAAGTGCAATAACAGGCCCACATCCTAACTACGAAAACCACCCCGAAACGTGACACCATCTCCTCTGCACTTCATTTTTGGCACTCTGCATGATGGCAGGTAACATTCTCCAGGCATTAGCCAAACACATACCTTTCCATCCCATTTTCACAGGCTATAGCGTGATTCACCACTCCAATTCACTGGTCTCCAAGCATCCACTGTGAAGTGGCATCACTCTTTATATCACCTTGGGTGTTACTGACGACAAAAATTTGTGGCTTTTGAGGAGCTTCTCGATCTTTGTACCCCAACTCCGTATGCACAGTAATTATACTAACTGTACTGCCCGTAGCACTTCAGAACTCACTAGTGACTCCCTCCGTTGATATCGTTCGACTTCACAACCACCCTTGGCCGTCAGTAGATGACATCTGCCTGCTCTTGGTTTATCTGCGCTTCTTCCTTCGCGTTTCCAGTTCCACATGACTAACCGTCGATTTGGTCAGCTTGAGAAGGATTGAAATGTCCCTGAGAGTTTTGTTACTCGCGTCACATCCAATGACTAGTCCGTGTTCGAAGCCACTGAGCTCTCCTGCGATCCACTCAGCTGATACTGCTTCTCTACTGACTACAAAAATCTCCGCGCCCCTTTTAATACTGGCGGGTCCGTCTCTGGTGACACCTGGTGATCGATTCCGTTTCACGCAGGGGTATCCAGATACTTTTGATGAGATAGAGTAGGCGTAACAGGTTGTGAGACGGAGATCTGAAGCCGCCTTTTCAGTGACATGATGTAATTGCCACTGATTTGTTTAAAGCTATTAACATTTGGACAGAAAGACACAATGCACTGTGTTAAAAACTCAACAGTTTTCTCATAGTTGACCAGAAACTAGGTGAATGTTGACAACTCGCTTTGGTCTTGGTGATACTATGTTATTAAAAACTTAGCACGTATTATTTCTTTCATACGCTCGTACATACGACCCAGTAACAGTAGAATTTTAATAGCTTCTTAAATATGGCCCATGCTTAGTTTCATGCAAGGATTTCTCTTTAACTCATCTTCGGAGGAAGTGTATATTAAACAACACTATAACCGTACAACGTGAACGCTGCCGGTCTTAGCAATATGCCGTCCGGCGACACCACAGTGGTGTCGTGAGCATGGTATCGCTCAGTGGCTAGCGAAAGCACTTTAGTATGTTTTGCATTCTGTTGGTGTTTTGTTTAAGTAACAATAACTTACACATGTCAACAAGTTTTTTTGTTTTTATAAGTACTTGTAGCCCTTTCATCATGGCGGGCGGAAGAGACAATAGGATTATTTACGATGAATGCGCGGACGTCTTGTCTGACGTTCCGGACGACTTAGTCGATTGGGAAGAAGACATTGGATATAAAAAAAATGGTAATGAAGCATAATCGTAGGAAAATAGTGAAATACGTGCAAGAAGAATTCGGCCAACACTACAGTTGCCAACTGATTCGGCTGAATCAGACGAAGAAGACAGTGCACAGTGGTCAGACTTTGATTTAGCGAGGACCAATAATACATCTGAAGGATCGCGGGTCCAAACATATTTCTGAAAGATACACAGAGCGTCGAGGATATCGTAGAATTATGTACTGGGAACGAACTATTTGAAGACATTAGCAACGAAACCAACAAGTACTACAGTCAAAATTGCAATAGAAGGAAACTGGATTTAAAAAATGCCAAATTTGTCGACATTGCGGGACCCGAACTTAGAAAATGGTTTCGGCTTGCTATCCTTAAGGGAATTGTAAAAAAAGCAAGGATCGGTGATTATTAGTCAACGAATCCGTTGATAGACACACCGATACTTCGCAAAACGGTGTCCCGCAACCGATTCAGACAAATATTATCATTTTTAAATTTTTCCGACAGCAACAATAAACCGGATAATGCCGATCGGCTTGTCAAAGTGCAATTCGTGATTGATTATTTTTCAAAAAAGTTTAAAGAAACGTTTAATCTGAGTCAAAACATCTCAATTGATGAAGGAGTGATACCGTGGTGTGGACGGTTAAATTTTAAAGTTTACAATCTATCAAAAATTACGAAATATGGCATACTCATTCGGATGTTGCTCGCTTCCCACGCCCGGGTTCCCGGGTTCGATTCCCGGCGGGGTCAGGGATTTTCTCTGCCTGGTGATGGCTGGGTGTTGTGTGCTGTCCTTAGGTTAGTTAGGTTTAAGTAGTTCTAAGTTCTAGGGGACTGATGACCATAGATGTTAAGTCCCATAGTGCTCAGATCCATTTGAACCATTTTTCGGATGCTGTGTGATTCGAGTACGGGATACATTTCCTCATTCAAGATATATTCCGGCGCTGGACAGCCTTTAGCAAAAACAATGATGGAACTATTGCATTTTTCTGATGGAAAGTGACATCGCCTGTGCATGGGTAATTATTATAACAGTGTAGAAATTGCAGAGAAGTTACTCGAAAAGAAAATTCAAATTTGTGGAACGACACGACAAAACAGAGGATTTCCGGAAAATTGAAGTGCGCAAAAGTGAATGTGTTTCAAGCTTGTCATCAACGGAAAGGTGACAAGCGGTCGGGGACAAGCCAAGTAATCCCAATTAGCGCTGCCGGCGCCAAGCGAATAAATTCGTAGAAGACGCGCGGACGGCAAAGTGTTAACAAAGACTTCACTCGGAATGCCGTGATAGCAAGTCAGCTTTTGTGTTGTTACTGGTACGTACGGGACTCGCCATAACACCTGACGGGCCTGACAGTATCTCTCAGAGAAGCGGGTTAATAATCCTCCATCAAGCACTACGTTTGTGAGTAAATGCATTTTGCAATAAGTCTGACAGCCTCTTCAGTTTCTGATATCGCCAGTTCAGTCGAATTATCTCAAAAATCCAGACAACATACAGTGATTCGACGAGATTAGTCAGCCATATGATAGAGTTCAGACGCGTTTGGAAAGCATTTTATAGAAGACTACTTGCGGAGTGCTGGTAATCCCAGTTTGCAAATGTGTAGAGAGAGTTAAGACTTTCGGGACGTAACATCTCCAACGAAGTGTCGACGCGCCCTTAATCATAGTGATTATAAGGTGCTAGCTGCTGCGGTTGTGGAGATATGAGTGCTGAAGGCGATCGCTGTCACATCGTAGCTGTCACTAAGAAATCAGCTGTCTCACTCGAATCAATGTATTTTTCAAAGGAAAAAAATCGTGGTTTTTCTATAACCATCTCGACCTCCTACGAATATTCTCTTTCGTTAACGAATGTTTTCGAGTGTTCTAGAATACTCTGGAACACAAGTTGGAAGTGGGACATATCGCATTAAATACACACTCCTCCAAAATCGTCTTAACCGATGAGTTGTGCAACGTAGTAATGACAGGGGAACAACTTATCGAAAAAGTGTATCCGCTTATAAAGAGAATCTACGTAAGCAAATAATGGTTGTGTGAGTAAACAATTTTAGGAACAGAAATGATGTAGCTCAACAAACAAATCAGGGGATATAGACTACCACAGCAGGGTGGAAAAAATATTGAAATTCGTAAATTGGAGCATATAGTTCCAAACAGAATCACTAAATTCGCTCAGAGTTAACAGTACGGACTCACAAAAAACTTTCTAAGGAACATCACAGAAGCGGGAATATTATTCGGAAAAGAAAAACCCAACTCGGTATTCATATTACTAATCCCGATCATTTCAGTTAACTTCTCATTCATCTTTAAAAGGCTCCAGTTTCCGGTAAGAGTGGATTATAGCACGACTAACAATAAAGAACAACGGGAAACATTCAGGTACTGCATGGACAGCTATACGTAGCGTTTTCGCGTGTTAGATGATCACGAAACTTATTATTCTTTTCACCCGAATGCAAAACACAAAACGTAATGTACAACAGTATCCTTTGAATAAGTCATATGCTATAGAACTGAGATGATTAACTGCAAAAAGGGAAAAAAATATGGAAACGAAGCGGATCCTTTTACCTAGTACACTTAAATTAAATTGCTTACTTTTCTTTTATACGACTATGCTTTCCTGGGAAGAAGGCTTCTACAAACAGTTGCCAGCAAGCAAAAGGAAAAAATAACCTTAAGCAACTTTCTTAGTTATGTATGTTTAAAACATCTGTATCACTACACACCCAATACAAAATTTAATTATTTCCGTATTTATATTCAATATATTGCAAAAACCTTTTGTAGTCGTATCTCATTTAAAATGTACAAGATTTCCATTACGGTACTATGTAACTATCTAAAGAAATGGCAAACAGACTAAATAATAGTTAAAGCTGGAGACGTCATTAAGCTGAAGGTTGCTTTCAGCGCCACAGATCTTAACTAAGCACGGTAGCGTTGAGGTCAGTATGCCGTTGCGTTCCCTTATATCTTTGAACTGACTTACCAGTTAGTAATTGGGGGCCTAAAATGTAACTTGGGAGTTCGACAAACGGTGCAACATGGCATTTATCAGTCTTAATCAAAAATGTCAATGCCTATCGTTGTGCATTTCCATAAACATTACAAACCACATAAGTTTTAATTTCTTCTTGGTATTAAGGCAGCATAAATAAAGTTCATCCTCAGTAAATAAATTTTTAATTAGAGGCATCACATCATTAAGCGATGGATTGTCATTACGGACACAATATTTAATTCGGTTATGAGAGTCGTGACCTCCGGACACACTACGTGTTGGTTTCAGGGAAATTGATTGGAGAGACAGTAACAAAATTTAACTCTAGGCCTAATCCGTTAATTCTCGGACCATCGCAATAGTACAATCGATTTTCACGATATTTTAATAAGTACGAAGTAATAAGTGCCATCAACATGGGATCTGAAACTGATTGCATATTTTAGATTTCCAGAAGGTTTTTGAAACTATCCCTCACAGACGGCTTCTAGCCAAGTTGGGTGCCTTGATTTGTGATTTCCTGGCGTAAAGGTCACAGTTCGTAGTAATGGAAGGAAAGCCGTAGTGTACAACAGAAGCGATATCTGCCGATCCCCAGGGAAGTGCTATAGGCCCTCTGCTGTTCCAGATCTATATTAAAGATTTGGGAGACTATCTGAGCAGCTATCTTAGACTGATTGCAGATGATGCTGTCGTTGAACGTCTTGTAGAGTCATTAAGTGATCATAATCAATTTTAAAATGATTTATACAAGATATCTGTATGCTGCGAAACGTGGCAGTTGACTCTAAATAAGGAAAAGTGTAAAGGCATCCACATGAGTACTGGAAGGAATTTGCTAAATGTCGGTTACACGATAAATCACACAAATGTAAAGACTGTGGACTCGGCTGAATACTTAGGGATTACAAATACGAATAACTTAAATTGGAACGACCATGTAAATGCTGTTGTGGGGAAGGTGAATCAACGACAGCATTTTTTTTTTTTTTTTTTTTTTTTTTTGGCAACACAGTTAGAGAAAGCAACAGGTCTACTAAAGAGACTGCCTACACTACGGTAGTCCGTCCTCCGCCTAAGTATCGCAGTGCGGTTTGGAATCTTTATCAGGTGGGATTGACGGGACACATCTCAAGTTAATACAATGCCAACTCGTTTTGTATTATTGCGAAATAGCGGAGAGAATGTCACGGATACTATAAGCGAGATGGGGTGGCTATCACATAAACAGGCGTTTTTCGTTGAGACGGGATTAAGTGTTCGTTTTTCTCGCACTGTTTGGGAGTGGAATGATAGTCTGAAGGCGGTTTTGATGAACCCTCTGCCAGCCACGTAAGTGTGAACTGCAGAGAACTTATGTACCCAAAGATGTCATCCCCAGATTCACTTGTAGACATAACGTGATCTCCCAACCTCATTAACTTTCTCGAAATTCGAAAAATAGAACCCATATTTTATATTGTAGATTAAAGTAGCAGGCTTTATTATTCCAGTCAGTAGATATACAGATGAAGCTAGTGCGGAGTGCAGCGGCACAGTTCGAAACAACGCAATATTGTAATATACAAGAATACTGCAATAAATTAGTCATCCACTCACACTTTTTTATAAGCACTCTAATTCAGCACAGGAGTTCAATACGTGAGAGGTTGGAAACGGTCATCACAATAAAATAAGGGAGCTCGTACGGAAAGATATAGATGTTCGTTCTTCCCGCGCGCTGTTCGACAGTGGAATAATAGAGAATTATTGTGAAGGTGGTTCGATGAACCCTCTGCCAGGCACTTAAGTGTGATTTGCAGAACAGCCATTTAGACGTAGATGTAGATGTAGAGTCTATTTTGACAAGGCAGATACTTGCGGCACTGTTGACGGAACTCTCTCTGTAATTGTCCAAAGTAATTTAGAGAAACCACGGAAAATGAAAAATGACGATGGCCCGATGAAGACTGGAGCCTCGATCCTCTGTAATGGAAAGCCAGAGTCTTTAAAACAGTGTTAGCTCTACCACATTCGAGCTATTCGTGATGTACAACAGTGTTTTACAAAGAAGTTCTATAATAATGTAAAAGTACTAGAGCTACACTGTTCATTCATTTCTCACACCCGCTCACCAATACGCTACATACACATTATTTCAAAATGTAACACTACAAACGTTATCACCTGACATCAGGGCTATAGAAACGATGTTTGGCTTCCATTTTGTGTACTATAACTTGCCATTTGCTGGCCAGCTGCATACCTCTGTAATGTATGTGATACTGACCTCACAACGAGGACTGTTAAAATTAAACTGATGGTGCTCTGAACGCTGCAGTGTGGTCTGTGTACATCGCAAGAAGCTCAAACATCGTAAGCATGTTCATTAATCGCTGCCCTCGCGGAAAATACCGAAAAAAACTATAGTTCTGCTTTTTACCACCTTGCGAAAATATGGCGCTTTAAGCAATCAGAGTGGGTATAGGGAAAGGACAGGAGCGATCGAACATACGGTAATGGTGATTCTGTCAAATTAATTAGAATGCGGTGCAAGTTACAGCACGTGTTCATATGGTCTCCCGACTTAGCAACATGCAGTATACGTAAAACGGCGTGAGCGACCGTTGCTCGCAGCACAGCCTGTGCAGCCAGGGCGATATATCGTCGTACTCTTCGCTTCATATCAGAAAGAGTCTCGATACACTCCCGATAAACACGATGGTCCAGCTCTCCCCACAACGGGACGTGACATGGACTTAGGCCGGCGGATCTGGAAGGCTACACATCTTGAAACAGCCTCAAGATGATGCGGTCGTTTGCAAAGATTTCTCGAAGCAAATCCTTCACCTGGCAAGAGACATGTGGTGTCGTCCCGTCTTGCATGAAAATGGGGGGTATGGACAAAGTTGCGCTCTTGCTAAGATGGAATTACGTGTTGCAGCGCAATGTAGTTGTCACTGTACTCCTAACAGCCCCGCGAAGTGTCATCATCTCGGAAAAAAAAAAATGGCGCGAGGCTGAAGGAACTTGCGGAACCAAACCACACAACCACTTAAGCTGAGTGCAGTGGATGTTCCTGCACAACATGTGGCGGGGTAGAACCCAATACGCATCAGAAGGAAATGTGCCTCGTCCGTCCAAAGAATATTCCATGGCCACGTTTCGTCCAATTCCACGCGTTCCTAAAGAAGGAAGCGCAAAGTCAGGCGTTGTAGCTTATCCTAGGGCTTCATTTGGTGCACGTTCTGAACTTTGTAGGGATGTTGTTGTTGTTGTGGTCTTCAGTCCTGAGACTGATTTGATGCAGCTTTCGACGCTACTCTATCCTCTGCAAGCTATTCATCTCCCAGTACTTACTGCAACCTACATCCTTCTGAATCTGCTTAGTGTATTCATCTCTTGGTCTCCCTCTATGATTTTTACCCTCCACGCGGCCCTACAGTGCTAAATTTGTGATCCCTTGATGCCTCAGAACATGTCCTACCAACCGGTCCCTTCTTCTTGTTAAGTTGTGCCACAAACTCCTCTTCTCCCCAATTCTATTCAATACTTCTACATTACTTATGTGATCTACCCATCTAATCTTCAGCATTCTTCTGAAGCACAATATTTCGAAAGCCTCTATTCTCTTCTTGTCCAAACTATTTATCGTCCATGTTTCACTTCCATACATGGCTACACTCCATACAAATACTTTCAGAAATGACTTCCTGACACTTAAATCTATACTCGATGTTAACAAATTTCTCTTCTTCAGAAACGCTTTCCTTGCCATTGCCCGTCTACATTTTATATCCTCTCTACTTCGACCATCATCAGTTATTTTGCTCCCCAAATAGCAAAACTCCTTTACTACTTTAAGTGTCTCATTTCCTAACCTAATTCCCTCAGCATCACCCGACTTAATTCGACTACATTCCATTACCCTCGTTTTGCTTTTATTGATGTTCATCTTATATCCTCCTTTCAAGACACTGTCCATTGCGTTCAACTGCTCTTCCAAGTCTTTTGCTGTCTCTGACAGAATTACAATGTCATCGGCGAACCTCAAAGTTTTTATTTCTTCTCCATGGATTTTAATACCTACTCCACATTTTTCTTTTGTTTCCATTACTGCTTGCTCAATATACAGATTGAATAACATCGGGGAGAGGCGACAACCCTGTCTCACTCCCTTCCCAACCACTGCTTCCCTTTCATGCCCCTTGACTCTTATAACTGCCACCTGGTTTCTGTACAAATAGTAAATAACCTTTCGCTCCCTGTATTTTAACCCTGCCACCTTTAGAATTTGAAAGAGAGTATCCCAGTCAACATTGTCAAAAGCTTTCTCTAAGTCTACAAATGCTAGAAATCTAGGTTTGCCTTTCCTTAATCTTTCTTCTAAGATAAGTCGTGCGGTCAGTATTACCTCACGTGTTCCAATATTTCTACGGAATCCAAACTTATCTTCCCCGAGGTCGGCTTCTACCAGTTTCTCCATTCGCCTGTAAAGAATTCGCGTTAGTATTTTGCAGCTGTGACTTATTAAACTGATAGTTCGGTAATTTTCACATTTGTCAACAACAGCTTTCTTTGGGATTGGAATTATTATATTCTTCTTGAAGTCTGAGGGCATTTAGCCTGTCTTATACATCTTGCTCACCAGATGGTAGAGTTTTGTCAGGACTGTCTCTCCTAAGGCCGTCAGTAGTTCTAATGGAATGTTGTCCACTGCCGGGGCCTTGTTTCGACTCAGGTCTTTCAGTGCTCTGTCAAACTCTTCATGCAGTATCATATCTCCCATTTCATCTTCATGTACATCCTCTTCCATTTCCATAATATTGCCCTCAAGTACATCGCCTTTGTATAGACCTTCTGTATACTCCTTCCACCTTTCTGCTTTCCCTTCTTTGCTTAGAACTGGGTTTCCATCAAAGCTCTTGATATTCATGCAAGTGGTTCTCCTTTCTCCAAAGGTCTCTTTAATTTTCCTGTAGGTAGTATCTATCTTACCTCTAGTGTGATAAGTCTCTACATACTTACATTCGTCCTGTAGCCATTCCTGCTTAGCTATTTTGCACTTCCTGTCGATCTCATTTTTGAGATATTTTTATTCCTTTTTGCCTGCTTCATTTACTGCATTTTTGTATTTTCTCCTTTCATCAATTAAATTCAATATTTCTTCTGTTATCCAAGGATTTCTAGTAGCCCTCGTCTTTTTACCTACTTGATCCTCTGCTGCCTTCACTACTTCATCCCTCAGAGCTACCCATTCTTCTTCTACTGTATTTCTTTCCCCTATTCGTGACAATTGTTCACTTATGCTCTCCCTGAAACTTTGTACAACCTCTGGTTTAGTCAGTTTATCCAGGTCCCATCTACTTAAATTCCCACCTTTTTGCAGTTTCTTCAGTGGGGATACTAACGTAAAATGCGCCGGGAAATCTTTTGAGCTGTTGACTATGGGTGAGACAATTCCCGTGACACAGCTCGAACACTGGATGCAGAACTTGATGCACTTGCTGCGCCGATGGCTATAACTACAGCAACTTCATCAACAACTGCCATCGGAAGGGGCCGCCTCCCTCTCCCCGCTTCGCCTCCTAATTCACGTGTTTCATCAGATTTCTTTATCATATTCTTTTGCCCATTTATTGACATGGGACCTATTTCTGTCAGCGATATTCCCGCTACCGTTCTGATAAAACTACTTTACAAGCAGTGCACGGTGTTTCTTCTCAATAGCCAGTGCATGGCTTACGCAAAACTTCAACTGTCTGAACCCTTTTTAACAAAAGTCACTTCACGAAAGAAATCAACACGTGTCACCAAGTGACAAATAACAAACAAACATCTAAACATGAAACAATTCACGTTTTGACTGCTTACAGCTCCATATTCTCACCTGGTGGCAGGAAGTGGAATTATTATTTTTTCACCACAGACCGCTTGGTGTACGTACCTACGATGTTTCAGCCTCCTGCGATCTATACAGCCCGCAAGCAGGACTTGGGACACAGTTCAATTATAACCACGTGGTAAATTGCGAGGGTTTGGCAGTTTCCCACAGAAAAAAAGAAATAGGGAGGAAGTGTTCCGTGAAATGACGGTTATTTAAAAATTCATGTTATCATTGTTTACTTTTATTTAATTTTTTGCAAGCCCCTACTCTGTGTTAGCTAAGTAATCCTTCGCTGTATAGAATGTAGTGCTTATCACGCAATTCGTACCTGCCTACTTAATTAAGTTCGTTTTAGTAATCTCTTTAATCTCCTTGGGAAAATGATTGCGCAGTTGTTTATTTGTTAGAAAATGTGTTTATTAATTTTATGTTCATTCTTTCTTGGCAAATGTAAGTTGGGCATATCTGCGACACACTGACGTTAACGGAAGAAACCGTCAGTAATTGTGTATCTCCGCTCTTTGTCTCCCCTTCACCTGTCTCGGTAGATGGTTAATGCTCGAGTACGGCCAGAAACAGGATTTTGTAAGCGATTTCCTGTGTGAATGAAGCACACTTTCATAGGATTTTAAATGAATCTCATTCTGCGGCCTGCCTTTGCCACAATTAGATTTACTCGGCCGTTCCATGGGATCGATACTCCAAGTAATTTGAGATTGCGGCGTATTGCGGCGACGCTTTACAGAGTAACGAGATTTCGGTCTTTCTGCGGGTCGTATTCGCCCTGCAGGCTCGTCGCTAGAAGATGATTAGTGCTGCAGCTATTGGGATGTCGAGTAGAGATGGTGCTCCATGCAGCACATAATGAGTCGAATCTCATTTTATTGGAGATACCTTTCTTGTAAGTTATAGTCAGTACTTGATTTGTAGTACACAATAAATATTATGCTGTCAAATTTGGTCCAAATGGAAACAAACGGATTCATTAAGCAAAATGTTCAAATATTTTAATTAACACCCCAAACTGCGCTGTGGTACTCCAAAAGAGTACGCACAAGCGTAGTGTAGGCAGTCTCTTTAGTAGATCTGTTGCATCTTCCAAGTGTTCTGCCAATAAAACTCAGACTTTGGTTAGCCTTCCCCACAACATTTTTTATGTGCTCTTCTCACTTTAAGTCGTTCGTAATTGTAATTCCTAGATATTTAGTTGAATTTACGGTCTTTAGATTTGATCGATTTATTGTGTAACCATAGTTTAGCGGAATTTTTCTAACACTCATGTGGGTGACCTGACACTTTTCATTATTTAGGGCGAATGGCCAATTTTCACACAATACGGGAATCGTATCTAAATTGTTTTGCAACTTGTTTTGGTCTTGTGATGACATTACTAGACGATAAAGTACAGCATCGTCTGCAAACAAGATGGCTGTTCAAATTGTGTCCTAAATCGTTTACGTACATAGGGAACAGCAGAGGACCCAAACGACTACCTTGGGAAACACCAGAAATCACTTCTGTTGTACTCGATGACTTTCCGTCATTTACTACGAGCTGCGACCTCCCTGGTAGGAAATCACGAGTCGACTCGCATAATTGAGACGATACTCCGTAAACAGGCAGTTTGATTACACTTAGCTTGTACGGTACAGTGTCAAAAGCTTTCCGGAAATCTATAAATACGGAATGGATTTGAAATTCTTTGTCGACAGCACTCAACACTAAGCGTGAGTAAAGAGCTAATCGTGTTTCACAACAACGATGTTTACTAAATCAGTCTTGACTGTGCATCAATAGACCGTTCTCCTCGAGGTAATTCATAATGTTCGAACACAATATATGTTCCAAAATCCAGCCTATGTCGACGTTAGTGATATGGGATAGTATTTTAGTGGATTATTCATTGAACGTTGGTGTGACCTGTGCAACTTTACACTGTTTAGGTATGGATCTTACGTAGAGTGAATAGTTGTATATGATTGTTAAGTACAGGGTGCTTCAAAAATGACCGGTATATTTGAAACGGCAATAAAAACTAAACGAGCAGCGATAGAAATACACCGTTTGTTGCAATATGCTTGGGACAACAGTACATTTTCAGGCAGACAAACTTTCGAAATTACAGTAGTTACAATTTTCAACAACAGATGGCGCCGCGGTCTGGGAAACTCTATAGTACGATATTTTCCACACATCCACCATGCGTAGCAATAATATGGCGTAGTCTCTGAATGAAATTACCCGAAACCATTGACAACGTGTCTGGCGGAATGGCTTCACATGCAGATGAGATGTACTGCTTCAGCTGTTCAATTGTTTCTGGATTCTGGCGGTACACCTGGTCTTTCAAGTGGCCCCACAGAAAGAAGTCACAGGGATTCATGTCTGGCGAATAGGGAGGCCAATCCACGCCGCCTCCTGTATGTTTCGGATAGCCCAAAGCAATCACACGATCATCGAAATATTCATTCAGGAAATTAAAGACGTCGGCCGTGCGATGTGGCCGGGCACCATCTTGCATAAACCACGAGGTGTTCGCAGTGTCGTGTAAGGCAGTTTGTACCGCCACAAATTCACGAAGAATGTCCAGATAGCGTGATGCAGTAATCGTTTCGGATCTGAAAAATGGGCCAATGATTCCTTTGGAAGAAATGGCGGCCCAGACCAGTACTTTTTGAGGATGCAGGGACGATGGGACTGCAACATGGGGCTTTTCGGTTCCCCATATGCGCCAGTTCTGTTTATTGACGAAGCCGTCCAGGTAAAAATAAGCTTCGTCAGTAAACCAAATGCTGCCCACATGCATATCGCCGTCATCAATCCTGTGCACTATATCGTTAGCGAATGTCTCTCGTGCAGCAATGGTAGCGGCGCTGAGGGGTTGGCGCGTTTGAATTTTGTATGGATAGAGGTGTAAACTCTGGCGCATGAGACGATACGTGGACGTTGGCGTCATTTGGACCGCAGCTGCAACACGGCGAACGGAAACCCGAGGCCGCTGTTGGATCACCTGCTGCACTAGCTGCGTGTTGCCCTCTGTGGTTGCCGTACCCGGTCGCCCTACCTTTCCAGCACGTTCATCCGTCACGTTCCCAGTCTGTTGAAATTTTTCAAACAGATCCTTTATTGTATCGCTTTTTGGTTCTTTGGTTACATTAAACCTCCGTTGAAAACTTCGTCTTGTTGCAACAACACTGTGTTCTAGGCGGTGGAATTCCAACACCAGAAAAATCCTCTGTTCTAAGGAATAAACCATGTTGTCTACAGCACACTTGCACGTTGTGAACAGCACACGCTTACAGCAGAAAGACGACGTACAGAATGGCGCACCCACAGACTGCGTTGTCTTCAATATCGTTCACATCACTTGCAGCGCCATCTGTTGTTGAAAATTGTAACTACTGTAATTTCGAAAGTTTGTCTGCCTGAAAATGTACTGTTGTCCCAAGCATATTGCAACAAACGGTGTATTTCTATCGCTGCTCGTTTAGTTTTTATTGCCGTTTCAAATACACCGGTCATTTTTGAAACACCCTGTATGTAGCTGTAAATGGACAGTGTTAACAGACATGGAACTCCACTACCCATCGCCGGATTCGAACGTGGGTTCTCTGCCGGGCGTGAGGAAGAAAATGGTGTGGGTGTATCCACGGATGGCTCCTGATAAGAGAACAACAACGTTTATTGCTCAGCTAGAATAAATTGATTGTGGGCCCTCTGGGCGAGACTTCTGTTCGTAATATTCGAGGCGGTGATGAAGGTGGTCGGTGGACACTCCTGCTGTGGCGACTGTAGCTGCGCTGGTGTAACTGGAATCTGCAGTGGCTCTACAGACTCACTGGGTCATACTGCGGCGGCAGGAACCACGCGCTGCTGGCCTCCGTTGTGAGGGAAGGGTGGGGGGCGGCGGCATCGGTGGGACAGTTCAGTACTCTGTCTCTGCGACCATCCCTAGCTGCGGCTTTCTGGCGTCAGCGAGCCATGGTCCCGAGATCCGGCCCCGGCGATAGTTGTGGAGGTAGCGCCCCAGCAAGATGATGACTGCGTTACCACAACGCAACATACGCGATGACTCCCAAGACGGGCGGCTGCCTGTTGCCAACGTCCGACGACAATTACAGCAGTGCCGTCACCCTGGCGCCTCTTGGGCGACGACCTGCGTAATGACAGCGACTGTTACAATGACTGAGATTGCTGTGACGACTCTGATCTGGTGGAGGCGCTAAATGACGCAGGCTCTGCGTCAGTCCAGCGCCTCGCGACAGACGATGACGATGAGCTGACTGATATTCCTTAAATATGGGTTTCTGGCGCTGATGTCTGCAGTTATTCTTTACCAGTAGGTTGGTACAATATTTTGGTGTTGCTCGGCTAGCGTAATTGACCCGGATACCGTACTCGATGTTGACACCCTGGAGCGCGGCGAGCTGATTCTTGTCATGTCCTCTGCTGGCCAGTCACACGTTGTTCCCCTTTGTGTTGCTTAACGTTGCATTCTGTGGACCCACTGACATCATGGTACCATACCACCGAACTGTGCGACAAAATGTAACACACATACGACCTCTGGCTCGCAACATTCCTTCACATTCTAATTTCATTACTGTAAAATTCTTCTTTTACTAAGTTAACCGCTCTAATCATTCAACCCTCTATATCCCACCCCCTTCTGTGGAAAGAATATTTCCCTATATTGTGCCTCTACATCTCTTTACACTTGACTCTATTTACATGTTTTTGAACCTACTGCCAATATTGGACTTGTACCATATTTACACAGTTCGCTTTCTTTGAAACTATACATTGTGGCTTGTTACTATTAATTACACCACAGATATACCTCTTACACTCAACTGTTGCTTACAGTCCTTGAGCACACTCGGTATTTGCCTTCATGACTGTTCACTCATTACACTGCCTTGTCGGATGGGTGACATTCTGATCAGTTCGAACCCGTAGGCTGAAGATTGGGAGGGGTGGAATTTGGGCAACTCGTCTCTTGAAACACAATATATAACCCCAGTCACCACAAGGAATATACAAGTAGTTCAAAAATGGTTCAAATGGCTCTGAGCTCTATGAGACTTAACATCGGAGGTCATCAGTCCCCTAGGACTTAGAACAACTTAGACCTAACTAACCTAAGGACAGCACACACATCCATGCCCGAGGCAGGATTCGAACCTGTGACCGTAGCGGTCACGCGGTTCCAGACTGAAGCGCCTAGAACCGCTCGGTCACACTGGCCGGCACACAAGCAGTTGATGTTGATGAACTAATGACTACTAATTGTTCCTGCTGCCTACTTCTGTAGCTTTTCATGTGCTCTAAGAGGTGTTCAGTGGTAACACAACAGTGTTGCGTGGCAATCATCTGATTCAGAGAGGTGAGCAGGTCATTCTCAGTGGTATTATTAAGAAGCGAAAGGTGTTCCAGGGCAAAAACCGAGGAAGATAGGTCAGGTATATAAGTTACCGAATGGACCACACTTACGACTGTGGTTCCAATTATCGTAGCTGATAATTGAAAAGTAAACCCTAATGTCAGTCCTGCATCACTGCTCTATATCTTACCATATACCAATGATTCACCATAGTACCCTGTTTTCTTTGCTTTGCTTTTTACTTTCTCTCATTCTCTCCCCCCCCCCTTCTATGGAAACTGGGGTACCTGAGGCAGATTGTCCATAACCCCTTTAAATGACCGAATTTGCCTTACGTGGACTATTGAAGGGCGGGTGGGGAGCTGCTGTTTAACAATGATCGGTGATAGCATCTCTGTTAACTGGTAAGGGCCATTAAAGTATGGCACAAACTTCTTGGTTTTCCCTTCAGCATATAAGGATTCATTAACATTACCCACTGACTCACATATTACTTGGGTAACACTCCTTTCACATCATGTGCTCATTCCTGTTTCCGTAAAGCATCCGTATTAATTTTTTGTACTTGCCTCAATCTGTATATTGAGCAAGCAGTAAGGGAAACAAAAGAAAAATTCGGAGTAGGTATTAAAATTCATGGAGAAGAAGTAAAAACTTTGAGGTTCGCTGATGACATTGTAATTCTGTCAGAGACAGCAAAGGACTTGGAAGAGCAGTTGAACGGAATGGACAGTGTCTTGAAAGGAGGATATAAGATGAACATCAACAAAAGCAAAACAAGGATAATGGAATGTAGTCAAATTAAATCGGGTGATGCTGAGGGAATTAGATTAGGAAATGAGACACTTAAAGTAGTAAAGGAGTTTTGCTATTTAGGGAGTAAAATAACTGATGATGGTCGAAGTGGAGAGGATATAAAATGTAGACTGGCAATGGCAAGGAAAGCGTTTCTGAAGAAGAGAAATTTGTTAACATCGATTATACATTTAAGTGTCAGGAAGTCGTTTCTGAAAGTATTTGTATGGAGTGTAGCCATGTATGGAAGTGAAACATGGACGATAACTAGTTTGGACAAGAAGAGAATAGAAGCTTTCGAAATGTGGTGCTACAGAAGAATGCTGAAGATAAGGTGGGTAGATCACGTAACTAATGAGGAGGTATTGAATAGGATTGGGTAGAAGAGGAGCTTGTGGCACAACTTGACTAGAAGAAGGGATCGGTTGGTAGGACATGTTTTGAGGCATCAAGGGATCACAAATTTAGCATTGGAGGGCAGCATGGAGGGTAAAAATCGTAGAGGGAGACCAAGAGATGAATACACTAAGCAGATTCTTGCACAGGATAGAGTAGCATGGAGAGCTGCATCAAACCAGTCTCAGGACTGAAGACCACAACAACAACTTGCCTCCTCATAAGTTTTACGCTCCTAGTGAAATCCTTCACTGACCAGATGTCTCCTTGTGGCGGGGCTTTGAAAACCTCCAAGTGCGATGCCATCTTGAGCCCAAAACGTGCTTCATACAGGGATAACCCTGTGCTCTGTTGAACTTTCGATTTGCACGCATTGATGGCGTAGGCCAAAAGGATGACCTAATTGCTATCCTGGGAATTTATGTAAAAACTCAACATTTTCACAATTGTCCTGTGGACTCGTTCTGTGCGACAGTTAGCTTGAGGATGCAGAGTGCTTGTTCATAATATCTTTCTCCACTATGACGTGCATAGCTGCTACTTTTATTCTGACAGAGAATTTGCACCCTGATCCATGTGTATGATCTGAGGTGTCCCAAACGAAAGTACCCACTCACTGACTAGTGACTGAGCCATCATTGTGGCTCGTTGGTCTAGTAAAACTATCAAGGTTAATACATCATGATTTCCTGCTGATGTTTGTGTTAGGGTTCCTAGGATGTCCAATACTACCATTTTGAAGGGGCTATCAGTTTCCAGTAACATCAGTAGTTTAATGCTCTGGTGGTTAAGTTCTGCTCTTTGAGCACACTGAACACAATTTTCACATAACAATCCATGTCCTGCCTACGCATCATCCACTAATAATCCTGCTCTACCCTTCACTCCATTGCTCTTTGACCTGAATGCCCCTTCTAAAATCGAATCGTGCACTTGTCTGAACACTTTGTCACACAAGGTCTGCAATACCATTGACAGTTGCCCATTTTGCACTGTTCGAGACAGTACTCCATCGTCCGTGCAGAACTGCTGTTGTTTAGTGAATCTCTGACAGTCCAGGTCAGCACTTTATGCTGGCCTTTATTCACGTACGTCAGTGCCTGTGCATTCCATAGCACGTAGCTCACAGCTGAGTCCATTCACCTCAGCATGCCCTGGCCGATGTACTACCTCATAATCTAACTCACTTAACCAAAAAGCCCGTCTTGACACTCTACTCGTTGTGTCTTTAAGTCCTAAAAGCCGCTTAAATGCTGCATGATCAGTCACTACTTTAAATCGTTTACCACAGAGGTAACAACGAAAGTACCCAATTCCAAAAATCACTGTGAACATTTCGTTCTCTGTAGTGTAATAATTTCGTTCAGCATTATTGAGCTGCCATGAAGCATACGCAGTATGGTGCTCCTGTCCATGTACTTCCTGACTCACAATAGTTCCTAGAGCAAAATCGCTCAAATCACAAGAAAGAATAAACGGGTTTTCAAAATCCGGATAGGCCAAGATGGGACTATATGTCAATAGCTCCTTTAACTGTTGGAACGCCGCCTCCCACACAGCTGTCCAATGAAACTTCACTCTTATCTTTAGCCATTGCGAGAGAGGTCTTGCAATTCTTGCAAAATTTGGAACATACCTACAGTAAAAATTCGCAAGCCTGAAATGAGATCGCATTTCCTTTACCTTGGAAAACTTTGAACAACCTCAGCTGGCTTTGGATCGTTACGAACTCCATTCTGCCCTATAATGTGACCCAAATGCCGAACTTCTTGCAATAAAAAATAACATTTCTCTAAGCTCAGCTTTAAATGTGCTTCACGCAAATGATGAAACACTTCACACGACCACTCCAAATGTTCCGGAATATCCTTTGAATACACAATTACGTCGCCCGGGTAAACCATGCATTGTTTTGTTTTTAATCGGTGCAACACACTATACAATAAATGCTGGAGAGTTGCGGCCTGTATTTGAGTCAAAAAAGCATGCAGTGAAACTGAAAATATCCTGTTGGTGTCGCGGATAATGGACAAGGTGGATTAGATAATTCCACGTACTCATTAAACAGTTTTTCCACTAACGCTGCATCCTGTACTTCAAGACGCGCTGCCTTACTCCTTAGCGCTGACCAGTCGACAGATCCTCCCAGCATTGTGTAATTTTCTATAAAATCACTGTCTAGTTCGTCCTCATCCAACACTTCTAAATTCGCAACCACGTTACCATGGGACTACTTTACTTCCTGGGGCCAAAATTATCATTATTGACAGGCGCTACCCTCCTGCAGTCTACCTGCCGAACGAAGGACTTGCTACATTGTATGAAACAACTGACTGCATCTAGTACTTTGTTATTTGCCAAAGGTTCAACAATACATAACGATTTCACTGACAGATCAGCACCAACATCAGTCCAGACTACCTGATACCTGTTACATGGTCCTTTCTGGAATTAAGGAAAACGTGGAAGGGAGGGCCCACCATTATAACTTTCTTTTCACACAAACTGTTTATTTAAAAATATATAACCATAAATTTTTATTTAACAATATCAACAAATTTACAAAAGTTTTTGACCTTAAACCTTAAGCTTAATAAGCTTTTCCAAAAGAAATCTGAACTGCCGTATGGCAAAGCAGCAAACAGTATGACAACCATTGCAAGACCGCTGGACCTGCAGCCCGTCCAGTATAAGGTGAAATGGTGGTGTTTACTACCACACTGCACGAACAGCTTAGTACAAGAGGTTGTTCAGATACTAATGACTGAGAAATGCAATTACAATCAAAGTACTGAACAGGTTAGCATCTAAATCTAACCACAAGATCCCTCTTTTGTTTAACGACAACCTGTGCCTCAGTACAATTGTTCAGGCTGTGTTTATGTCCAGGCGCTGAGTCATTAGAACAATAATGATTGGGTACAAACCAGGAAGAAAAAGGCAATATAATAGCGGGACAAATTTCCAAACGACAACTAGTGTCTTAGTACAATACTATGGCTTATATTCATGACCAAAGAACCGACTGAGTAAAGCTCTGAGGGTCGGATACAAACCAGAAAATAATAAGGAGGGCAGGTAGACAATGACACAAATCACCACAAGGATTACAGAATGTTACTCCCCTTTCTCAGCAAGCAGTTCCATGGATCCATGGTGCAGCGCATTGGTTACTGAGTGCCGCTGATGAAAGCCAGGTAGAAGAGGGCAGCCAGGCCAGGAGCGGTCGTCCAACACGAATGTTGCCAACCAAGCGACATGATGTTGACCTGCTGCTTGTAGTCGACGCTGACCCTGTGAAGTACTGCAGTGTCTTCACTCTGCACAGGCCCTTCTTATGCAGCTCATTGCTTCAGCCACTCGGACCTCATCACCACTTCTCGTGGTGGCTACTGCCAATCCCCAACTATTTTTTCTTTATTGTAATTTCATCCCCCTCAGCGGCACAGTCCACCGCTCTTCATCCAATTGGCTTTACAAAAATGCAGAAGGGTGATTACATAAGAAGGGGGCATAAAATGGGAGATATAACAAACACAGTAAATGGAGATGATTGGAGTTGAAATATACACTAAGATGGGGACATGCACTGGGGGACAGTTAAAAAGTCGACATCAAGTTAAAAGAACACAGCTGGCAAATCAAAGTGCACTTAAAAAATCACTGGAGGCAAACACAATTTAAAAGTCGGCCACAGAATAAAAATCACACAGAGCACGCCACTTAAAACACCACTGGAAACGACAGAGCACTCATGAAGAATAAAAAGCCATTAGGGGCCTGCTGAGGGACTGGAGGCTGGAGGGGAGGGAAAAAGAGGGGTGGAAGTTACAGTGGGGGTCTGGGGGGGGGGGTGAGAGGAAGAGGAAAAAAGGGGGTTAGGAGGAGTGCCAAGGGGCAGGAAATGGGCAGGGCAGGACATGAAGAGGGAACACAAGGCAGGAAGGAGTGCAGAGACACTGAGGGGGAGCATGGGAGAGGGAGGTGGTGTAGGAGGGGGAAAGCAGTTCAGAAAGGAGGGGGAGAAAGTGAGCCCTGAGGAGGAGGCAGGCAGAAGGTGGGGTTGGTAGGTGGAGTGGACATCAGAGTGAAGTTCATCATCTGGGAGGGGTAGGTGCTGGAAGATGCGTTGGGAAAGGAGGTGGAGGGTGTGGAGATGGAGAGAGGGCAGGACACAATGGTAAAGGTGTGGCTAGAGGCTGGGGGTGGAGAGGAAGGGAGACCCCAGGGGATGGGGGGAGGAGGGATAGAGTCAGCGGGCAATGTTCAAGGAAAAGGAGAAGGTGGGGAAAGGGTATGAGGTCATAGAGGATGGACGTTGGGGACGGAAGGCGGATACAGAGGGCGAGGTGGAGTGCATGGCACTCGAGAATTTGGAGAGCTTTATAGAACCTGGAAGGGGCGGAAATCCAAGCAATGCTGGCATAACAAAGGATGGGGCGGATCAAAGATTTGTTGGTGTGGAGGATGGTCGAAGGAATCCCCAAACTTTGTGCCACGTATATATATCAGCAAACAAAGACCTAAGGACACAACCAACAGATACAAACTCTTCCACATGGATATTGGCAATGGGACCGCAAGAGGGATAGTCGATAATACACCTGAGCCAGAGGTGCCAGTGAGAACAGTCTACTAACTGAATGGCTCCACAGCTCACTACCTTTCTTGTACTTTTAGGTATGCACTCCGAAAAATTTAAATGGCTCTGAGCACTATGCGACTCAACTGCTGAGGTCATCAGTCGCCTAGAACTTAGAACTAATTAAACCTAACTAACCTAAGGACAGCACACAACACCCAGCCATCACGAGGCAGAGAAAATCCCTGACCCCGCCGGGAATCGAACCCGGGAACCCGGGCGTGGGAAGCGAGAACGCTACCGCACGACCACGAGATGCGGGCCCGAAAAATTTACTTCAAGGGAACTTGTAAGCAATTTAATTGGTTTCCCCTGGTCATGGGGTGGACTTTGCGATAGTTCAGGTATTCCAGGTACAGAGCCCATCTGAAACAAAGTTATAGCCAGTTCTACAAAACAAAATTCCATGCAGTTGTACCGTATGCCATTCCAGGTCAATTAAGGCGTGATGTACAACCAGGAAATCACGTCTGAGAATCACGTTGTACCTACCATTAAACATGGCGATTACTTCTGCATCCACCTGGAAGTTAACTTCCCCCATTAAGAACTTCAACACTCCATCACCGAGTGCGTTTAAACGCCCTCCACCAATGTCACTTAACGTCCAGCCTTGTGCACTTAACCCACAATATCAAAAAAAGTTTTCCATCACCTCGGTTCCGAGAGTTCCTGAACCTGTACAGATAATTGGAATAGAGATCAACATAAACATCATTTCTGCCCTTTTTTATCGCTCATGAAAACCACACTTTGCATGTTGTACCACCATACAACGAAACCTACAGAGGTGGTGGTCGAGATTTCTGTATACAGCGGTACGTCTAATACTCAGCAGTACGTCCTCTTGCTTTCATACATGCCTGTATTCTTCGTGGCATACTATCCACAAGTTCATCAAGGCACTGTTGATCCAGATTGTCCCACTCCTCGAAGGCGATTCGGCGTAAATCCCTGAGTGGTTGGTGGGTCACGTCGTCCATAAACTGCCCTTTTCAATCAATCCCAGGCATTTCGATATGGTTCATGTCTGGAGAACATGCTGACCACTCTAGTCGAACAATGTCGTTATCCTGAAGGAAGTCATTGACAAGATGTGCACAATGGGGGCGCGAATTGTCGTCCATGAAGACGAATGCCTCGCCAATATGCTGCCGATATGGTTGCACTGCCGGTCGGAGGATGGCATTAACGTACCGTACAGCCGTTACTGCGCCTTCCATGAGCACCAGCGGCATGTCATCGACAGTTCCTGTCTTTCAGTATCTCCTCCATGTCCGAACAACATCGCTTTGGTTCACTCCGAGACGCATAGACACCGCGGTATTGATCGTCTAGGCATGGTTGAACCACAGACAACACGAACAGTGTACCTCCTTTCTGGTGGAACGACTGGAACTGATCGGCTGTCTGACCCCTCCGTCTAATAGGCGCTGCTCATGCATGGTTGTTTACATCTTTGGGCACGTTTAGTGATATCTCTGAGCACACAAAGAGACTGTGTCTGTGTTACAGTATCCACAGTCAACGTCTATCTTCAGGAGTTCTGGGAACCGGGGATGATGCAAAATTTTTTTTTGATGTGTGTAAATGATCCTTACTCCACCTCAGCAATTTTGCGGCTGTAGCCAAATTGTCAAACAATTTAAAAATATCTTCACTGTGTTTCCCTGAAAACGAGGTAACCAGTCCCGCAGCAGTACCATCCAGGGGTGGTGGGTTGGGTTACATCTGCTCACTCTCCACTGCTCTGAGCTTCTTTACCTCTATCTGTAATTTATCTACCTGATGCCTGAAATCAGCGACTATTACCTTTGTTGCACGACACATTGTCGCTGTAGGTGCACCACACTGGTGACTCGTAACTCCACGAGATCTGCCCTGCACGATGCCTCAGCAGTCTTTCTGACATCAGTGTAAACAGACAGTGTTAATAAGCACGGGACTCCCCATGCCTGTAGCCAGATTCAAACGTGGTCTCTCGGTTGGGTGTGAGGAAGAGGATGGTGGTTGCGTGTCCACGGATGGCTGCTGGCACAGAATAACAACATTTATTGGTCAACTGGAATACACTCGCCATCTGAGCGAGGTTTGCTTCCACTCATAACTGTCTCGGTCGTAGCGAAGGTGACTGGGGGACGCTGACACGTGCGCCTGTTGTCACGACTGTAGCTGCGTCGCTTAGCTGGAACCTGCTGCCTCGGCAACGGCACTACATTCTTTTCGGGCCGTACTGCGGCGGCTGGGACCACACGCCGTCGGCCGTCTGTTGTGATCGAGGCTGGAGGACGGACGCGTGGCGGCTTCGGTGGGACAGGTCTATGTCTCAGCCACCATCCCTGGATACGGCTGTCCGGTGTCGGAGGTCCAGGGTCCCCATATTCGGTCCTGGTCACTATGTTTGTGGGGGCAGAACCCAGGACGACGCCGACAGTACGTTACTACAAGGAAAACCAAGTGATGACTCCCTTGACGGGCGGCTGCCTGTTAGCCAAGTCCGACGATAGTTACAGCAACGGCTTCACTCAGGCGCCTCCTAGGCGACGACCTGTGATAATGAAAATGACTATTACGGTGACTACAATAGCTGTGACGAGTCAGAACTGGTGGCGGCGCTAAGTGATACAGGCTCTGCGTCACTCCAGCGCCTCACGAGGGACGATGATGACGAGTAAACTGCCGATCCTTAAATACGGCTTTCTGCATCTGGTGTCTATGGTTCTTCTTCTTCAGTAGGCCGGTGGAACATTGCTGTGTTGCTCGGCTGGCGTAACTGACCCGATTACCTTTATACTTATGTGGATATGGTGTCTGTTCTTTCGGACATGTCTTCTTCTGCGCGGATGCACACATATTCCCCGAACTCTTACGGGACTTGGTAAGAATGTCTTCCACGAGTAATGAGTGTGTTGGGGTGGGACACTACGATTGTAGTGTGTGGACATACAAGGTCAGAATGTGGGTCTCGCGGGAGGCGGGCGCGAGATAGGCCCTGCAGTCGCGCTATCCTGTGCCCTCGGTGGCTCAGATGGATAGAGCGTCTGCCATGTAAGCAGGAGATCTCGGGTTCGAATCCCAGTCGGTACACACATTTTCACCTATTCCCGTTATTATTTAGTTTATTTATCGTGTCAGAAGCAAACTAAAAACAATATTAGATACATTACTACATACATACATACATTATGGTTTATAAATTAAACTATTCAAGAATGAAATAAATGATTAGACACAGATTGTGTTGTCAAACATAAGATAATTTTAATCTATACAGTGGATGCCCAAAAATTTGCGACGTCCAGTGCACTTTGTGTAGCGTTTACGAGGTCCTCCATGGTGCACACAGTTGGAGGTAATGTGCATTGTTGTAGATGTGTTGATGTCTGCACGGCAGCTCCGCAGTCACACTGGAGAGAGTCCACCTGAAAGCCCCACCTCTCCAGATTACTCTTGGATCTTGTGACAGAAGAACGCAGGCGGTTGAGTGATTTCCATGTGGACCATTTCTCTGTGTGGCCTGGGGGAAGAACTTCTTGCGGGATCAGCCACTCCTCCAGATGCTGGCATCTGACCTGCCATCTCTTCTCCCGGTGTTGATGTGGAGTGTCAGCGAGTGGTTCTGTACTGTGAAGGAAGCTCTTTCAAGACACAAGTCTTTGCTGCGCCGGTTGGTGGCCATGTAGTGGGTGGGCTTCGGATGTTAATGCCTTCTTCATTTCACTCCGTGCTGCTGTATCTCTTCGGATGTCCGGAGGGGCTATGCTGGATAAGCAGTACAGTTTTTCCACAGGTGTGGCTCTTAGACAACCCGTAGTGATACGACATGTCTCATTCAGAGCAACATCAACTTTCTTTGTATGTGTAGATCTGCACCATACTGGGCAAGCGTACTCAGCTGCAGAGTAGCAGAGGGCTGTCTAATTAGAAATCTTCTGCAGAACCGAAGATATTTTGTGGAATACCTATCCCCGTTGATAAATCAACGCCCGTCAGCAGCTAAAGGTATTAATATAATTCTAATTTAGACCCGATTACCGGTCTCGATGTTGACACCCTGGGTTGCGGTGAGCTACTTCTTCTCACGTCCTCTGCTGGTCAACGACACAGCGTTCCACCGACCCACTTGCATTACATTATCGTACCACTGAACTGCGCAACAGGTTGTAACACACATACTACTTCTGGCTCCCTATATTCCTTCACATTCTAATTAACTTCATTACTGTAAAAGCCCTACCTTTAACTAACTTAATCGCTCTTATCATTCGACCCTCTAGAGAGCTATTGAATCAGCGCGCTCTGAAAAGAACCTATCTGGTACACAGTCTGGACCAGCAGACTCTTTAAGTTGCTTCACTATTCCCAGGGTATCTACTTCTAAGTTACTCACGTTGGCAGCTGTTGTTGATTCGAATTAAGGAATCTTTACTTAGTCTTCTTTGGTGAAGGTCAGTATGTAAGTGCCTGTAAACATGAATTACGTTTTTATTTACTTACTCTTGACTTGCAATATCATGACATGTCTAATACCTTCGCAAAATTTCTGTACGGGTGAAGAAAATTACTACTACTACTACTACTATGAATTCCAGTGGCAAACTTTATGGGGAAAGCTATTTTGCACCATGCTAAGGTTTTCTCTTAAAATTCAGTCCTAAACAAATAATGAACGTTGTTACTTTCTCCTTCGTACACCACTCGTAACGACTAATTAAAGAATTGTTGGGGTCAAATGAAGGCCTGCAGACAGTATTTTTCCCCCTATACATTTGCGAATAGAAGCAGAGGCCAAAGTCCAAAAATCAGCAGGGGTTGAGGAAACATTCGTGCGAAACTCAAGTTATCCTTTTCTCAAATGATATCCTGCGAACAACGGATGAAGGGCACCAGACAAATTACATATTCATACATTTCTGGAAAGCGTTTGATACTGCAGACTGTTAACGGAAGTCCCAGCGTACGGGTTGGTTTCCAGGTATGTGAGGCATCCCGAGACTTCTCAAGTAATAAAACCGAGTACGATGCCATGGACGGCGAGTGACCATCACAGACAACATACTGTCAGGAGTGTCCCAAGCAAGTGGGATAGGAGACCTCTAACTCTGTAAGTGATCTGGCGGACGGGGCGACCAGCAATATGCGGCTCTTTGCTGATGACGCGGTCGTGCACGGGAACGTGCTGTCGTGTGCTGGAATGTGCTGGCGTTTGGTGTCTGCAGGAGGGTACCAGGTCACTTAGAGAAAATTTATAGCTAGACTGATGAATGGCAACTTGCCCTAAACGTACAAAAATGTAAGTTAAGCCAGATAAATAGGGAAAACAATAGCGTAATATTCGAATACAGCATTAATAGTGTTCTGCTTGACATGTAAAGGAGACTACGTTTTGACCGCTAGTGCAACACATTAATGTGTACTAGTCGGGTGCTTGGGATCCCCACCAGGTTGGATTAACGGAAGACAACGAAACAATTCAGAGATGGGGTTAATAAATTTATTACTGACAGATTCAAGCATGGCCAAGAGAAATCAACGAGTGTCAATCATAAACCTTAATTTGAGGAAGAAATTTCTGAGAATGTTCGTTTGGAACACATCATTGTATGGTGGGGAAACATGGACGGTGGGAAAACCGAAACATACGAGAATCGAACCATTTTTGATGTGCTGTTATAGAAGAACTTTGAAAGTTGATAAGGAAAGGAATTAAGAGGTTCTCCGCAGAATCGGCGAAGAAAGGAATATACAGAAAATAATGGCAAGGAGAAGGGACAGGCTAGAAGGACGTTTGTTAAGATATCAGGGAACAGCTAACATGTCACTAGAGGGAGCTGTAGGCGGTAAAAACTGTAGAAGCAGACAGAAATTGGAATATATACGGCACATAACTGTGGACGTAGATTGGAAATGCCATTCTGAGATGAAAAGATTAGCACAGGAGAGGAATTTCTGGTGGGCTGGATCAAACAAAGTTCGATCAACATGCGAGTATTATGGAGATTCTTCGTGAACTCAAATGGCAATACCTGGAGGGAAGAAGGAGCTCTTTTCGCAAATAACTATTGAGAAACTTCACTACTGAGACAGTTTAGAGCACCGACATTTAAAGATGACTGCAGAACGTGTATATTGACGCTAATATATATTTCGCGTAAGCACTGCAAACATAAGACAAATTAGGACTTGTACAGAGGGGTATATAGACGCTTTTCCCTCGCTCTGTTTGTGAATGGAACAGGATACACGACGGTTAGTAGTGGTTTAAGGTACCCTCCACTATAAACCACAAGGTGGCTTGCGGAATGTATATGTACACGTAGATGTAAATGTCACTTGCGACTTTCATATGATGTAGATCTAGTGGCAGAGGAGTGCTTTCATCGCTGTGACCGTTATTATTTTAAGAGGTCTTAGGAACTTTACTTATGCCGCCACAATTCGTGCCTCGTTACGTCACCCGCGGTATTTACAGTCTCCTAATTCTTCCACGTGGACTGTATTGGAATACTCGATACGTCAAAGTGACGTCATATCACCGCTCTACGATGCGAGTTCCCCTCATTAACTGATAGAGAGGGGCTAAAGCGTCTATATTGAAGTACCAGTTATCGCAGTTGAAGTTATATTTCGTTATCACTAGTATTTGGCAGTTGTTAATAACAGTCTGTTATCTTTGCTGTGATTGACTGACGGAGATACGCCGAGCAGACGTTATTCTTTATTTCATCGTTCAGCAGGCAGTGTGCCAAATTTGATAATTTTATGTATGGCGGAGGGTACTTTGTACTAATATTATTGCTTTCTTCTCTATTTCATTCGCGTACTGAGGAAGGAAAAATAAAATAATGCCTGTATACCATCGCACATGCCCCAATCTATGTTATCTTAATCTCATCACATCCACGCGAGTTGTACGATGCCAGATGGCAGCAGAACTATTCTGAATCTCCATCGAGTACAGGTTCAAATTTGCCCAACAGAGTTGAATGACAACTAGGTCGTCTTGCTCCCGTGGATTGCCATTTACGTCGTCCAAGCATTTCTATCATACGTATGGTCTACACCGACGTGTTACTATCCTAGCGACGCATATCTCGATTCTTTCGAAATCTGCTATCATAGCTATTTCATTAGGACTCCAATCTCTGGAACAGTACTCTGCAACTGGTCACAGTAGCACACAGTACGCGATTTCCGTTGTAGATGCACCGCGCTTTCCCAGAACGCTTCTAACAATCAGCGGCTTCGCATTCCCTTTTCCTAATACTGATTTTAAGTGTTTATTGCTGCTGGAAGTAGTTTATCTTGTATTGCAATTAAAGTACATAGTTCCTTTAAGTATTGGTAGAAGCCACATGTAACAACCGCTATTTTTATACATAAAAATTCAGCCTGCGTATGTCTGTGTTCGCACAACTGGAAAAGTAGTCGGTTGGTCGCTTTTCTCATAACGTAGTCGAATAGCCTCGTGCTTTTATGTGCCTGTTGAAGCGTCTTGTGTGTAATGTATATGTATGTATGAAATATGCCCAACGGCCTTGCCGCAGACGTGACACCGGCTCCCGTCAGATCACGGAAGTTAAGCGTTGTCGGGTTGGTCAAGCACTTGGATAGGTGACCATCCTGTCTGCCGAGCGCTGTAGGCAAGCGGTATGCACTCAGCGCTTGTGAGGCGAACTGAGGGGCTACTTGAATGATAAGTAGCGGCTCTGGTCTCGTAAACTGACATATGGCAGGGAGAGCGGTGTGCTGACCGCATGCCCCTCCACATCCGCATCCAGTGACGCCTATGGGCTGAGGATGACACAGTGACCTGTCGGTACCGTTGGGCTTTCCAAGACCTGTTCGGACGGAGTTAGTTAGTTATGAAATATATAAAAGGAAAAGTTGATACCAAAAACCTCGAAAAATTCTTAAACAACTTCGAATTTTTACAATATGCTCTAACGGACATTCGGATAGGAATAGGCTATACAGGGTGGTCCATTGATCGTGACCGGGCCAAATATGTCACGAAATAAGCGTCAAACGAAAAAATTACAAAGAACGAAACTTGTCTAGCTTGAAGGGGGAAACCAGATGGTTGGACCGCTAGATGGCGCTGCCATATGTCAAACGGATATCAACTGCGTTTTTTTTTAAAAATAGGAATCCCCATTTTTATTACATATTCATCTAGTAGGTAAAGAAATATGAATGTTTTAGTTGGACCACTTTTTTCGCTTTGTGACAGATGGCGCTGTAATAGTCACAAACATACGGCTCACAATTTTAGACGAACAGTTGGTAACAGGTAGGTATTTTAAATTAAAATACAGGACGTAGGTACGTTTGAACTTTTTATTTCGGTTGTTCCAATATGATACATGTACCTTTGGGAACTTATCATTTCTGAGAACGCATGCTGTTACAGCGTGATACCACATTAATGCAATAAATGCACAAATTGATGTCCGCCAACATCAATGCATTTGGCAATACGTGTAACGACATTCTTCTCAACAACGAGTAGTTTGCCTTCCGTAATGTTCGCACATGCATTGACAATGCGCTGGCGCATGTTGTGAGGCGTTGTCGGTGGATCACGATAGCAAATACCCTTCAACTTTCCCCACAGAAAGATATCCGGAGACATCAGATCAGGTGAACGTGCGGGCCATCGTATGGTGCTTCGACGACCAATCCACCTGTCATGAAATATGCTATTCAATACCGCTTCAACAGCGCGCGAGCTATGTGCCGCACGTCATCATGTTGGAAGTACATCGCTATTCTGTCATGCAGTGAAACATCTTGTAGTAACATCGGTAGAACATTACGTAGGAAATCAGCATACATTGCACCATTTAGATTGCCATCGATAAAATGGGGGCCAATTATCCTTTCTCCCATAATGCCGCACCATACATTAACCCGCCAAAGTCACTGGTGTGGATTTTCCGTTGCCCAACAGTGCATATTATGCCGGTTTACGTTACCGCTTTTGGTGAATGACGCTTCGTCGCTAAATAAAACGCGTGCAAAAAAACTGCCAACGTCCCGTAATTTCTCTTGCGCCCAGTGGCAGTACTGTACACGACGTTCAAAGTCGTCGCCATGCAACTCCTGCTGCATAGAGATATGGTACGGGTGCAATCGATGTAGCATTCTCAACACCGACGTTTTTGAGATTCCCGATTCTCGCGCAATTTGCCTGCTACTGATGAGCGGATTAGCCACGACAGCAGCTAAAACACATACTTGGGCACCATCATTTGTTGCAGGTCGTGGTTGACGTTTCACATGTGGCTGAACACTTCCTGTTTCCTGAAATAACGTAACTATCCGGCGAACGGTCCAGACGCCTTCGATGATGTCGTCCAGGATACCGAGTAGCATACATTCCACACGCCCGTTGGGCATTTTGACCACAATAGCCATACATCAACACGATATCGACCTTTTCCGCAATTGGTAAACGGTCCATTTTAACACGGGTAATGTATCACGAAGTAAATACCGTCCGCACTGGCGGAATGTTACGTGATACCACGTAAGAACCTTCAACATCGCAGCGCGTCAGCTATCGTTGGTTAATATATTAAAAGACTAGAAACCCTCCTCGATTGCGGAAAAAGTACCTAGTGTTAACCTAGGTTTCGGCGTAGATAACTTCACCTTCTTCAGAACAATAAAACCCACAAGTGCCTAAGAAGACCTGTGTCAATGGTTAAAAGAACACCATAGCTATACATTTATAAACGAAAAGAAGGGAAACACAAACAGTACATATAAACAAAGTCTAAACCATTACTTAACTTAATGGTGTAACCTCCACCTCACACCGGCCAATGTTCGATGGGCCATGACCCGCCATAAAGTTAAGTAACGGTTTAGACTTTGTACATATGTACTGTTTATGTTTCCCTTTTTTTCGTTTATAAATGTATAGCTATGGTGATCTTTTAATCATTGACAAAAGTCTTCTTAGGAACTTGTGGGTTTTATTGTTCTGAAGAAGGTGTAGGTTGTTGCTGTTGTTCTGGTCTTCAGTCCTGAGACTGGTTTCATGCAGCTGTCCATGCTACTCTATCCTGTGCAAGCTTCTTCATCTCCCAGTACCTACTGGAACCTATATCCTTCTGAATCTGCTTAATGTATTCATCTCTTGGTATCCCTCTACGATTTTTACCCTCTACGCTGGCCTCCAATACTAAATTGGTGATCCCTTGATGCCTCAGAACATGTCCTACCAACCGATCCCTCCTTCTAGTCAAGTTGTGCCACAAACTTCTCTTCTCCCCAATCCTATTCAACACCTCCTCAGTAGTTATGTGATCTACCCATCTAATCTTCAGCATTCTTCTGTAGCACCACATTTCGAAAGCTTCTATTCTCTTCTTGTCTAAACTATTTATCGTCCACGTTTCACTTCCATACATGGCTACACTCCATACAAATACTTTCAGAATCGACTTCCTGACACTTAAATCTATACTCGATGTTAACAAATTTCTCTTCTTCAGAAACGCTTTCCTTCCCATTGCCAGTCTACATTTTATATCCTCTCTACTTCGACCATCATCAGTTATTTTGCTCCCCAAATAGCAAAACTCAGTTACTACTTTAAGTGTCTCATTTCCTAATCTAATACCCTCAGCATCACCCTACTTAATTCGACTATATTCCATTATTCTCGTTTTGCTTTTGTTGATGTTCATCTTATATCCTCCTTTCAAGACACTATCCATTGCGTTCAACTGCTCTTCCAAGTCCTTTGCTGTCTCTGACAGAATTGCAATATCATCGGCGAACCTCAAAGTTTTTATTTCTTCTCCATGGATTTTAATACCTACTCCGAATTTTCCTTTTGTTTCCTTTACTGCTTGCTCAATATACAGATTGAATGACATCGGGGAGAGGCTACAACCCTGTCTCACTCGCTTCCCAACCACTGCTTCCCTTTCATGCCCCTCAACTCTTATAACTGCCATTTGGTTTCTATACAAATTGTAAATAGCCTTTCGCTCCCTGTATTTTACACCTGCCAGCTTCAGAATTTGAAAGAGAGTATGCCAGTCAACATTGTCAAAAGCTTTCTCTAAGTCTACAAATGCTAGAAACGTAGGTTTGGCTTTCCTTAATCTAGCTTCTAAGATAAGACGTAGCGTCAGTATTGCCTCACGTGTTCCAATATTTCTACGGAATCCAAACTGATCTTCCTCGAGGTCAGCTTCTACTAGTTTTTCCATTCGTCTGTAAGGAATTTGCGTTAGTATTTTGCAGCCGTGACTTATTAAACTGATAGTTCGGTAATTTTCACACCTGTCAACACCTGCTTTTTTTGGGATTGGAATTATTATATTCTTCTCGAAGTCTGAGGGTATTTCGCCTGTCTCATACATCTTGCTTACCAGATGGTAGAGTTTTGTCAGGACTGGCTCTCCCAAGGCCGTCAGTAGTTCTAATGGAATGTTGTCTACTCCCGGGGCCTTGTTTCGACTCAGGTCTTCCAGTGCTCTGTCAAACTCTTCACGCAGTATCGTATCTCCCATTTCATCTTCATCTACATCCTCTTCCATTTCCATAATATTGTTCTCAAGTACATCGCCCTTGTATAGACCCTCTATATACTCCTTCCACCTTTCTGCTTTCCCTTCTTTGCATAGAACTGGGTTTCCATCTGAGCTCTTAATATTCATACAAGTGGTTCTCTTTTCTCCAAAGGTCTCTTTAATTTTCCTGTAGGAAGTATCGATCTTACCCCTAGTGCGATAAGCCTCTACATCCTTACATTTATCCTCTAGCTATCCTTGCTTAGCCATTTTGCACTTCTTGTCGATCTCATTTTTGAGATGTTTGTATTCCTTTTTGCCTGCTGCATTTACTGCATTTTTATATTTTCTCCTTTCATCAATTAAATTCAATATTTCCACTGTTACCCAAGGATTTCTGCTAGCCCTCGTCTTTTTACCTACTTGATCCTCTGCTGCCTTCACTACTTCATCCCTCAGAGCTACTCATTCTTCTTCTACTGTATTTCTTTCCCCCATTCCTGCCATTTGTTCCCTTACGCTCTCCCTGAAACTCTGTACAACCTCTGGTTTAGTCAGTTTATCCAGGTCCCATCTCCTTAAATTCCGACCTTTTTGCAGTTTCTTCAGTTTTAATCTACAGTTCATAACCAATAGATTGTGGTCAGAGTCCACATCTGCCCCTGGAAATGTCTTACAATTCAAAACCTGGTTCCTAAATCTCTGTCTTACCATTATATAATCTATCTGATACCTTCTAGTATCTCCAGGATTCTTCCATGTCTACAACCTTCTTTTACGATTCTTGAACCAAGTGTTAGCTATGATTAAGTTGTGCTATGTGCAAAATTCTACCAGGCGGCTTCCTCTTTCATTTCTTAGCTCCAATCCATATTCACCTACTACGTTTCCTTCTCTCCCTATTCCTACTACCGAATTCCAGTCACCCATGACCATTAAATTTTCGCCTCCCTTCACTATCTGAATAATTTCTTTTATTTCGTCATACATTTCTTCAATTTCCTCGTCATCTGCAGAGCTAGTTGGCATATAAACTTGTACTACTGTAGTAGGCGTGGGCTTCGTGTCTATCTTGGCCACAATAATGCGTTCACTATGTTGTTTGTAGTAGCTTACCCACATTCCTATTTTTTATTCATTATTAAACCTACTCCTGAATTACCCCTTCTTGACTTTGTATTTATAACACTGTATTCGCCTGACCAAAAGTCTTGTTCCTCCTGCCATCGAACTTCATTAATTCCCACTATATCTAACTTTAACCTATCCATTTCCCTTTTTAAATTTTCTAACCTACCTGCCCGATTAAGGGATCTGACATTCCACGCTCCGATCCGTAGAACGCCAGTTTTCTTTCTCCTGATAACGACGTCCTCCTGAGTAGTCCCCGCCCGGAGATCCGAATGGGGGACTATTTTGCCTCCGGAACATTTTACCCAAGAGGACGCCATCATCAATAACCATACAGTAAAGCTGCATGCCCTCGGGAAAAATTACGGCTGTAGTTTCCCCTTGCTTTCAACCATTCGCAGTACCAGCACAGCGAGGCTGTTTTGGTTAGTGTTTCAAGGCCAGATCAGTCAATCATCCAGACTGTTGCTCCTGCAACTACTGAAAAGGCTGCTGCCCCTCTTCAGGTTCCAAGTGCTTGTCTGGCCTCTCAACAGATACCCCTCCGTTGTGGTTGCACCTACGTTATCTGTATCGCTGAGGCACGCAAGCCTCCCCACCAACGGCAAGGTCCATGGTTCATGGGGGGGAAGGTGTAGGTATCTACGCCGAAACCTAGGTTAACACTAGGTACTTTTTTCGCAATCGAGGTGGGTTTCTAGTTTTTTAATATGATGCCACGTACTTATACGTTTGTGACCATTACAGCGTCATCTATCACAAAGCGAAAAAAGTGGTCCAACTAAAACACCCATCTTTCTTTACGTACTACACGAATATGTAATAAAAAAGGGGGTTCCTTTTTTAAAAAAACGCAGTTGATATTCGTTTGACCTGTGGCAGCGCATCTAACGGGCACCTCATGGCGCCATTTGATTTCCCTCTTCAAGCTAGACAAGTTTCGTTCTTTGTAGTTTTTTCGTTTCAGGCTTATTTCGTGAGATATTTGGCCGGGTCACTATCAATGGACCACCCTGTATATTTTTTTGATACATGTAAAACGTAAGGGGAATAGCTGTTTTTTTAAAAAATTTCGAAAATTTCTTGGCAGATGTACTTTAGATTTTTACTCAATACTCTAATGAAAATTCAGATAGTCATAGGTTATATGTAGTGTATATAATTTTATACATCTATTGTAAATATGTATATATGCAATATATAAATGTGAAACGTTGTTACCAAAAATCTCGAAAAGTTCTCGATGAATTTACTTCACATTTTTACACGATGCACTAACAAACATTCAGTCAGACATGCTTAAATATTTTTTCCAAATGACAATGCTTATGATTACAATTATACTCTAGCGTCCGAATCGTCCGAACATTTGGTAATCCTACCCATTCGCAGACAAAAAGTATGTGAAATACTGTTATTGAAACTATTATCACCACAGATCTTTCTCATACCAATGATCCCAACCGATTTGCCCATTCATTTTAAGCAACTTCAGTTCCCAGACAGTTTTCGCTTGAAGTAACAGTAAACAAGTTTAAGGTCATAGAGAGAGGAGTGAGAGGAGAGAGAAAGGGGATGAGAGAGGAAATGTACATAGAGAGGGGGAAGGAGGAGAAAAGCAGAGAGAAAGGGGCAGGAGGAGATTCGCAGACAGAACGAAAAGGGAAGGAAGAGGAGCTAAACAACGAAAGGGGGAGGGGGAGGTGGGCAGAGAGAGGGGACTGGAGGTGGGACGGAGCTGTGAAGTATATCCAGTACCCATATCTGTTTAGTAATTGCGAAGCAGTGCCCAATTTCAGAAAATCACTCCAACCAATAGGCCAGCACACAAGACAATATGGTGCAATTCAACGTATTAGAAACGTGTACGTTCTCATTTCTTTCTTTTCCATTTAACCAGACGGAGCCACTGCGAAATACTGCTAACAAATTAATAACTGGTTTCTTTTACCGACCCCTCCCCCAATGGCTCAGATAACATAAACGCTGAACAGTGCAAGGAAGAATATAGGTATCCTATCCGTACAAGTATACTTGGTGGTGGTTTCAATCAACCCTCGATACGATGGCGAAAATACATATTTATAGTCGGTGGTAGGCATAAAACGTCGTCCGAAACCGTATTAAATGCTTCGTCCAAAAATTGTTTCGAAACTTGAGTTCAGGAGCCCACACGATGTATAAGTCGTTGCGAAAATGTACTTGACCTCTTAGAATCTCGAGCAAACGGGGAGCCTTTTGACCGACACAGCGGCTGGTGACCAGAAGCTCGTTGTCCCGAGACTGAACACCGTAACATAGAAACCCACCAAAAATAAAGGCAAATTATGTCCATTTCAAAAAACAGACAGAAATTCGCTTCATGCAAGGGACAGGACACACTTCAAACGTACTAACTACGTAAGCATAGGCCAGATGTGGTTATAATTCAAGGCTGTAGTGTCCACACCATCTGAGAGATTTACACTCATCAGCCAGATCATTATGACCACCGACCTGCTATCGATATAAACCCGTCCAGCGTCACCTGGCGAGGAATGACTGCTAGTCAGACAGACGCACGTTGCAAGTAGTATCAGTGTGTAGAATGAGGAAGGCGCTTTCTCTGTCAGAGTCTGACGGAGGACAGATTGTGATTGCTCGGAAGCTCAGCGCGAGCGTTTCGGGAACTGCACGACTTGTCGGGTGTTCGAGGAGTGCTGTGGTGAGTGTCTTCAACATGTGGCAAAACCAAGGTGAAACCACGTCCAGGCGCTGTGGGGTTGGGTTGCTACTCCTTATTACGGGTGTCGGACGTCGTAGGCTGGGCAGAGTGGTAAAACAGGACAGGCGACGAATTGTGACGGAACTAACATGAGGCTTTAATGCTGGGCAGAGTACAAGTGAGTCTGAATACACAGTGTACCGAACACTCCTGAAAACGGGCCTCCGCAAGCGGCGACCCGTGCATGTGCCAATGTTAACACCACGACATTCTCAGCTTTGAGTGGAATGGGTACGTGACCATAGGGACTGGACGTGCGCACAGTGGCACAGCTCTGCATGGTCTTCATCATGCCAATGGGAGAGCGTGAATGCGTTGTATTCCAAGTGAACAGCTCTCTGATACCTGTACTATGGGACGGCGACAAAGGTGGTGGCGGCTCCAATATGCTCTGGAGAACATTCACGTGGGCATACGTGGGTCCAGTAGAGCTCATGCAAGGCACCATGACGGCCATAGAGCATTGTATACTGGTTGGAGACAACATACACCTCTTCATGGCGATCATGTTTCCCATCGGCAGTGGTATTTTTCAACAAGATAATGCGCCAAGTGAGAAAGCCAGGAGAGTGATGGAGTGGGTCGAGGAACACAGTGGTGAGCTCCAATAGATGTGCTGGCCCCCCAACTCTTCAACTCTTGTTCACTCTCATGAGAATAGCAACGTCGTCAGCGAATCTTATCATAGGTATCCTTTCACCTTGAAATTTAATTCCACTTTTGAACCCTTCTTTTATTTCCGTCATTGCTTCTTCGTGTATATGTTGGACAGTAGGGGCGAAAGACTACATCTCTGTCTTATACCCCTTTTAATCCTAGCATTTTGTTTTTGGTCTTCCAGTCTTATTATTCCCTCTTGGTTCTTGTACATTTTGTATGTTACCCGTTTCTCCCTATAGCTTATCTCTATTTTCCTCAGAATTTCATACATCTTGCACAACTTGACATTCTCGACAGCTTTTTGCAGATCGACAAATCCTTTGAATGTGTCTCAGTTTTTCTTTAGTCTAGCTTCCATTATGAAGAACAACGTCAGAACTGCCTCTCTGGTGCCTTTACCTTTCCTAAAGCCAAACTGATCGTCATCTAACACATCCTCAGCGTTCTTTTCCATTCCTCTATATATTATTCTTGTCAGAAACTTGGATACATAAGGTGTTAATCTGATTGTCTGATAATTCTCGCACTTGTCAGCACTTGTAGTCTTCAGAATTGTGTGGATGATGTTTTTTAGAGTGTCAGATGTTGAATTGTGATTCTAATACTGTAACGCTATCTCTTCTAAATCTACTCCTGTCTCTTCTTCTATCACGCCATCGCTGCCGTTATTCGTGACAAAGATGGACGTACCGACGGTTAGCTAACTGGTCATAATCTTCTAGCTGATCAGTGAATACCAAATGCATAAATAAGAGATGTAACTGATCCACTATGGTACAGAAAACAGGTAAAAAAGTGGCGTGTATTCGTCGGGACCCCGAAGGGCTGGTTTAGCCCCCTAATAGGAAAGCCTTTTTTCATATCCTGTGCGTCCGCAGCCACCTTTCCTTCGCTTAGTATGGAGCTGTGTGTGGAAGTACGAGGGCTTTCGGAAAGTAAGGAACGATAGGTCGCGAAATGGAAATCATAGTGAAAATCAAAATTGTTTTATTTGCAACAGTTAGCTACAACTTCCATCTGCTTATCTCCATAGTCGAAGATCCGACTTAGACGTTTGTCATAGCGTTGTACCAACTTTCCAATACCCTCGTTATAGAAGACAGCCGCCAGTGCTTTCCGCCAATTCTCTACACTGTCCTACAGCTCACCGTCTGTGTCAAAATGTTTTCTTCATAGCCAGCGGTTCATGTGAGCAGAGATGAAACTCAGTGGGAGACAATTACGGGCTGTATTGTGGGTAATCAAACATTTCCAATTGAAAACAATACAGGAGCATCTTCATTTCCCCAGCAGAATGCGGCCGAGAATTGTTTTGAAGAAGAAAACGCACGACAGTTGTGTAATGTTGGCTGCATAGCTTCAGGCGAAATATCTCACCAGGCCCTCATACTTGGCGGGAGACACTTGTTCTAGGAATCTTCATGTGCTCCCTGTGTGCTCAGAACTAAAAATAACGATGTACCGCGATCGACGAGCGTACTAGAGTTATTGTCAAACACACCTGTGCAAAACGTCATCGGATTTTCACTTTGATTTCCATTTCTCGACCAATCGTTCCTTGCTTTCCGAATAACCCTCGTATATCTGTTAAGTGTAGATGACTGTGTAGCGTCGTGTTCATAGTGGAGATGACGCGAGAAGGTGCTGTGTCGTCCAAACAATACACAGCCAGGGCAGAAGCACCACAGGCGCAAAGATGCGAGCTGGTGCCACTGGCATAGAGACTCACCACGTGCGCGAATTCCACCAGCGCCACGGGCGGGTCTGAGGATGAAGATATCGACTTCACCTCGGACAATTGCCGGACGAGTACAATCCGCCATTAACCAGACGGTAACGGACAGAAGCCTACTTGGAACACAGAAAAGCAGCTCTCGCCCACTTGGTTATAGATAATCGCCTGGGGGTAACTCAGACAGGGAATGTCGTTTGATGAACTGTTGAAAGTGAACAGAAACTTGTAAATTGCATTTTCTTTGTACTGTGAAGTTTAACTACGATTATTTGGACTTAGACATTGAGGACCTTTTTTGTGTTTATTACATGCAGTGTTGCAAACTTCATATTTCAACAAGTCACAAAGGTACAGGGTGTTTCAAAAATGACCGGTGTATTTGAAATGGCAATAAAAACTAAACGAGCAGCGATAGAAATACACCGTTTGTTGCAATATGCTTGGGACAACAGTACATTTTCAGGCGGACAAACTTTCGAAATTACAGTAGTTACAATTTTCAACAACAGATGGAGCTGCAAGTGATGTGAAAGATATAGAAGACAACGCAGTCTGTGGGTGCGCCATTCTGCACGTCGTCTTTCTGCTGTAAGCGTGTGCTGTTCACAAAGTGCAAGTGTGCTGTGGACAACATGGTTTATTCCTTAGAACAGAGGATTTTTCTGGTGTTGGAATTCCACCGCCTAGAACACAGTGTTGTTGCAACAAGACGAAGTTTTCAACTGAGGTTTAATGTAACCAAAGGACCGAAAAGCGATACAATAAAGGATCTGCTTGAAAAATTTCAACGGACAGGGAACGTGACGGATGAACGTGCAGAAAAGGTAGGGCGACCGCGTACGGCAACCACAGAGGGCAACGCGCAGCTAGTGCAGCAGGTGATCCAACAGCGGCCTCGGGTTTCCGTTTGCCGTGTTGTAGCTGCGGTCCAAATGACGCCAACGTCCACGTATCGTCTCATGCGCCAGAGTTTACACCTCTATCCATACAAAATTCAAACGCGGCAATCCCTCAGCGCTGCTACCATTGCTGCACAAGAGACATTCGCTAACGATATAGTGCACAGGATTGATGACGGCGATATGCATGTGGGCAGCATTTGGTTTACTGATGAAGCTTATTTTTACCTGGACGGCTTCGTCAATAAAAAGAACTGGCGCATATGGGGAACCGAAAAGCCCCATGTTGCAGTCCCATCGTCCCTGCATCCTCAAAAAGTACTGGTCTGGGCCACCATTTCTTCCAAAGGAATCATTGGCCCATTTTTCAGATCAGAAACGATTACTGCATCACGCTATCTGGACATTCTTCGTGAATTTGTGGCGGTACAAACTGCCTTAGACGACACTGCGAACACCTCGTGGTTTATGCAAGATGGTGCCTGGCCACATCGCACGGCCGACGTCTTTAATTTCCTGAATGAATATTTCGATGATCGTGTGATTGCTTTGGGCTATCCGAAACATACAGGAGGCGGCGTGGATTGGCCTCCCTATTCGCCAGACATGAACCCCTGTGACTTCTTTCTGTGGGGACACTTGTAAGACCAGGTGTACCGCCAGAATCCAGAAACAATTGAACAGCTGAAGCAGTACATCTCATCTGCATGTGAAGCCATTCCGCCAGACACGTTGTCAAAGGTTTCGGGTAATTTCATTCAGAGACTACGCCAGAGACTACGCATGGTGGATATGTGGAAAATATCGTACTATAGAGTTTCCCACACCGCAGCGCCATCTGTTGTTGACAATTGTAACTACTATAATTTCGAAAGTTTGTCTGCCTGAAAATGTACTGTTGTCCCAAGCATATTGCAACAATCGGTGTATTTCTATCGCTGCTCGTTTAGTTTGTATTGCCGTTTCAAACTTTACCGATCATTTTTGAAACACCCTGTAAGTAAAACTTTTTAACTCATTTGTGTGACTTGGTTACTGATTTTTTGGAGTGTTGTAGAAACTGCGTCCTCCTATTCTGTTACCTGGTCCTGGGGCATAGCTGTGTAATAGTTGCAGGATGAAATTGTGATAGCGGTGTACTGTACCTGTAGCCGTTTCACAAACTCACAAACTCGGCCTACCGTAACAACAGTAGCAACTCGGTCTCCACAGCAGTAGCGGCGAGGGCTTTACAAAACTGCCCACGAGTCTCTACAGAAGAAGGGAGAGGGTAAAACCAGGGGCCGACACATGACCTACTCCTCTCGAAGAGCACCAAGGGAACCGCCGAGCTTAAAATCTCCATCCGACGGACGGACCACCATCGTCAGTCTCGCATTCTCTTACTTCGCGAGTCACTGCGAGGAGGTCTGGAATTGAATCCAGAATACTGGCGCAAAGACTTGTGACCAGGGACCTCACGCCACAACCCTCTAGGCAAAAGGAAAATTGTCAGCAGCAAGTGGCGTACCTGGATGCTCACCCATCCAAGTACTGAGCACGCCATACTGTGCTTAATTTCGCTGATCTATCAAGAACCGATGTATCAACGTCAGCACGACCGTTGACTTCAGATAACGGGTCAGATACTATTACAGAAGCAACGAGAAAAGAAATTTAAGAGACCACTAAATCACCAAGACTAGCGATGTTTTACGGAAGTTCTAAGTTTATCGTGGGTTCAGTGCGAGAGGCTTTTAAAAGTTTCCACAACGAAACGCTGTCTCAAATCAGGCTGAAGGGATTCTGGTCGTATGCAAAGTAATCCAGCGGCAAGACAAAATCAGTACCTTCACTACATGAAGGCAATGGTGCTGGTACCGATAACAGTACCACTGGAGCAGAATTCCCGAACACAGTTTGTCGGAATTCCTTCATTGTAAAATACAAAGTAAACACTCCAGAATTCGAATCAAGAACAACTGCCGACATGACAAATTTAGAAATAAATATCCTACCCCCATGAACCATGGACCCTGCCATTGGTGGGGAGGCTTGCGTGCCTCAGAGATACAGATGGCCGTACCGTAGGTGCAACCATAACGAAGGGGTATCTGTTGAGAGGCGAGGCAAAAGTGTGGATCCTGAAGAGGGGCAGCAGCCTTTTCAGTAGTAGCAGGGGTAACAGTCTGGATGATTGACTGATCTGGCCTTGCAACACTAACTAACGCGGCCTTGCTGTGCTGGTACTGCGAACGGCTCAAAGCAAGGGGAAACTACAGCCGTAATTTTTCCCGAAAGCATGCAGCTTTACCGTATGGTTAAATGAGGATGGAGTTCTGTTGGGTAAAATATTCCGGAGGTAAAATAGTCCCCCATTCGTATCTCAGGGCGGGGACTAGTCAAGAGGACGTCATTATCAGGAGAAAGAAAACTGGCGTTCTACGGATCGGAGCGTCGAACGTCAGATCCCTTAATCGGGCAGGTATGTTAGAAAATTTCAAAAGGGAAATGGATAGGTTGAAGTTAGATATAGTGGGAATTAGTGAAGTTCGGTGGCAGGAGGAACAAGACTTTTGGTCAGGTGAATGCAGGGTTATACATACAAAATCAAATAGGGGTAATTCAGGAGTAGGTTTAATAATGAATAAAAAAGTAGGAGTACGGGTAAGCTACTACAAACAGCATAGTGAACTCATTATTGTGGCCAAGATAGCCACGAAGCCCATGCCTACTACAGTACTACAAGTTTATATGCCAACTAGCTCTGCAGATGATGAAGAAATTGATGAAATGTAAGATAAGATAAAATAAATTATTCAGGTAGCGAAGGGAGACGAAATTTTAATAGTCATGGGTGACTGGAATTCAAGAGTAGGAAAAGGGAGAGAAGGAAACGTAGTGGGTGAATATGAATTGGGGGAGAGAAATGAAGGAGGAAGCCGTCTGGTAGAATTTTGCACAGAGCATAATTTAATCATAGCTAACACTTGGTACAAAAATCATAAAAGAAGGTTGTATACATGGAAGAATCCTGGAGATACTAGAAGGTATCAGATAGATTATATAATGGTAAGACAGAGATTTAGGAACCAGGTTTTAAATTGTAAGACATTTCCAGGGGCAGATGTGGACTCTGACCACAATCTATTGGTTATGAGCTGTAGATTAAAACTGAAGAAATTGCAAAAAGGTGGAAATTTAAGGAGATGGGACCTGGATAAACTGACTAAACCAGAGGTTGTACAGAGTTTCAGGGAGAGCATAAGGGAACAATTGACAGGAATGGGGGAAAGAAATACAGTAGAAGAAGAATGGGTAGCTCTGAGGGATGAAGTAGTGAAGGCAGCAGAGGATCAAGTAGGTAAAAAGACGAGGGCTAGTAGAAATTCTTGGGTAACAGAAGAAATATTGAATTTAATTGATGAAAGGAGAAAATATAAAAATGCAGTAAATGAAGCAGGCAAAAAGGAATACAAACGTCTCAAAAATGAGATCGACAGAAAGTGCAAAATGGCTAGGCAGGCATGGCTAGAGGACAAATGTAAGGATGTAGAGGAGTAGGTATTAAAGTCCACGGAGAAGAAATAAAAAAGTTGAGGTTTCAGGGAGAGCATAAGGGAACAATTGACAGGAATGGGGGAAAGAAATACAGTAGAAGAAGAATGGGTAGCTCTGAGGGATGAAGTAGTGAAGGCAGCAGAGGATCAAGTAGGTAAAAAGACGAGGGCTAGTAGAAATTCTTGGGTAACAGAAGAAATATTGAATTTAATTGATGAAAGGAGAAAATATAAAAATGCAGTAAATGAAGCAGGCAAAAAGGAATACAAACGTCTCAAAAATGAGATCGACAGAAAGTGCAAAATGGCTAGGCAGGCATGGCTAGAGGACAAATGTAAGGATGTAGAGGAGTAGGTATTAAAGTCCACGGAGAAGAAATAAAAAAGTTGAGGTTTCAGGGAGAGCATAAGGGAACAATTGACAGGAATGGGGGAAAGAAATACAGTAGAAGAAGAATGGGTAGCTCTGAGGGATGAAGTAGTGAAGGCAGCAGAGGATCAAGTAGGTAAAAAGACGAGGGCTAGTAGAAATTCTTGGGTAACAGAAGAAATATTGAATTTAATTGATGAAAGGAGAAAATATAAAAATGCAGTAAATGAAGCAGGCAAAAAGGAATACAAACGTCTCAAAAATGAGATCGACAGGAAGTGCAAAATGGCTAGGCAGGCATGGCTAGAGGACAAATGTAAGGATGTAGAGGCTTATCTCACTAGGGGTAAGATAGATACTGCCTACAGGAAAATTAAAGAGACCTTTGGAGAAAAGAGAGCTACTTGTTTGAATATCAAGAACTCAGATGGAAACCCCGTTCTCAGCAAAGAAGGGAAAGCAGAAAGGTGGAAGGAGTATATAGAGGGTCTATACAAGGGCGATGTACTTGAGAACAATATTATGGAAATGGAAGAGGATGTAGATGAAGATGAAATGGGAGATACGATACTGCGTGAAGAGTTTGACAGAGCACTGGAAAACCTGAGTCGAAACAAGGCCCCGGGAGTAGACAACATTCCATTAGAACTGCTGACGGCCTTGGGAGAGCCGGTCCTGACAAAACTCTACCATCTGGTAAGCAAGATGTATGAGACAGGCGAAATACCCTCAGACTTCAAGAAGAATATAATAATTCCAATCCCAAAAAAAGCAGGTGTTCACAGGTGTGAAAATTACCGAACTATCAGTTTAATAAGTCACGGCTGCAAAATACTAACGCAAATTCTTTACAGACGAATGGAAAAACTAGTAGAAGCTGACGTCGAGGAAGATGAGTTTGGATTCCGTAGAAATATTGGAAGACGTGAGGCAATACTGACACTACGACTTATCTTAGAAGCTAGATTAAGGAAAGGCAAACCTACGTTTCTATCATTGTAGTCTTAGAGAAAGCTTTTGACAATGTTGACTGGAATACTCTTTCAAATTCTAAAGGTGGCAGGGGTAAAATACAGGGAGCGAAAGGCTATTTACAATTTGTACAGAAACCAGATGGCAGTTACAAGAGTCGAGGGGCATGAAAGGGAAGCAGCGGTTGGGAAGGGAGTGAGACAGGGTTGTAGCCTGTACCCGATGTTATTCAATCTGTATATTGAGCAAGCAGTAAAGGAAACAAAAGGAAAATTCGGAGTAGGTATTAAAGTCCACGGAGAAGAAATAAAAACGTTGAGGTTCGCCGATGACACTATAATTATGTCAGAGACAGCAAAGGACTTGGAAGAGCAGCTGAACGGAATGGACAGTGTTCTTGAAAGGAGGATATAAGATGAACATCAACAAAAGGAAATGAGGATAATGGAATGTAGTCGAATTAAGTCGGGTGATGCTGAGGGTATTAGATTAGGAAATGAGACACTTAAAGTAGTAAAGGAGTTTTGCTATTTGGGGAACAAAATAACTGATGATGGTCGAAGAAGAGAGGATATAAAATGTAGACTGGCAATGGGAAGGAAAGCGTTTCTGAAGAAGAGAAATTTGTTAACATCGATTATAGATTTAAGTGTCAGGAAGTCGTTTCTGAAAGTATTTGTATGGAGTGTAGCCATCTATGGTAGCGAAACATGGACGATAAATAGTTTGGACAAGAAGAGAATAGAACCTTTCGAAATGTGGTGCTACAGAAGAGTGCTGAAGATTAGATGGGTAGATCACATAACTAATGAGGAAGTATTGAATAGAATTGGGGAGAAGTGTAGTTTGTGGCACAACTTGATAAGAAGAAGGGACCGGTTGGTAGGACATGTTCTGAGGCATCAAGGGACCACAAATTTAGCATTGGAGGGCAGCGTAAAGGGTAAAAATCGTAGAGGGAGAGCAAGAGATGAATACACTAAGCAGATTCAGAAGGATGTAGGTTGCAGTATGTACTTGGAGATGAAGAAGCTTGCACAGGATAGAGTGGCATGGAGAGCTGCATCAAACCAGTCTCAGGACTGACGACAACAACAACAACAACAACATCCTCGCTGTAGAGAATTACTTAATAAAGCCAAGTCTACCAATTAGAAAGCGTGCAAATCAGATCCCTTTCAGAATATGATGATATAATAGCTCCGCATTTAAGAATCATTTATAACTGCTTGTTCGACTGAAGATACGTACCTAAAGACTGGAAAGTAACACAGGTCACACCAGTACTCAACGAAAGAATTCGGTAAATTGCAGACTCTTGTCCCTGATGTCGACTCGCACTAGGGTTTTGGAACATACATTGTGATCAAACATTATAAATTACCACGAAGGAAACGACTTATTGGCAGGCAGTCAGCACGGATCCATAAAACGTGAATGTTGTGTAATACAACTAGGTCTTTATCTCATGACGTAACGAGTGTTACCGTCATGTGATCTCAACTTCAGTCCACATTTTTAGATTTTCAGAAGCCTTTCGACACCGTTAGTCATAAGCAACTTGTAATGAAATTGCCTGCCTATCGAGTACTCTCTGAGTTACCAGATTGGACTCAAGCTTTCCTGTCAGAAAGGTCACAGTTCGTTGCGGCTGACAATAAGTCATTGAGTAAAACAGGAGTGATATCCGGTGTTCTCTAGGGAAGTGATATAGGCCCTCTGCTCTTTCTGACCTATTTATCCGATTTTGGAGACAATTTGAGAAACTCTCTTAGGTTTTTGAGAATGATGCTGTCGTTTACCGTCCACTAAAGATCAAAACGAATTGATAAGTGATTTAGACGAAACATCCGTATGGTGTGAAAGACGTCAGTGTGCTCTAAATAATGAAAAGTATGAAGTAATCTACATGAATACACAAAGGAATCCGTCTAATTTCGATTACGCGATAAATCACGCAGATATAAGGTATGTCATTCAACTAAATACGTAGAGATTGCAGTTACAAACAACCTAATTTGGAACACTCATACAGAATGTTTTGTGGGGAAGGAGATGCAACGAATCTGCTAAAGAGACGACCAATACTATCCCTGTCTGTCCTCTTCTGGAGTTGTGCATCACAGTACGGGATCTTTACCGCCGCGCGGGATTAGCCGAGCGGTTCCAGGCGCTGCAGTCATGGACTGTGCGGCTCGTCTCGGCGAAGGTTCGAATCCTCCCTCGGGCATGGGTGTCTGTGTTTGTCCTTAGGATAATTTAGGTTAAGTAGTATGTAAGCTTAGGGACTGATGACCTTAGCAGTTAAGTCCCATAACATTTTACACATTTGAACATTTTTTATCGTTACCGGACAGTGGGAATCGAAAAAGTAGACATAAGGCCAGATCGTTCTGTATTATCGCGAAATAGGCGAGTGTGTGCCACGGATATGATAAGAGAGTTAGGATGGCTACCATTGGAAGAGAAGGAGTTTTGGTTGCGACGAAATTTTTTCACGAAATTTCGATTACCATCTTTCTCCTCCGAATGTCAATATATTTTGTTGATGGTCGCCTGCATAATGCTAAATGATCAATGAAATAAGATAAATCAGAGCTCGCAGAGAAAGATTTAAGTGTTGGTTTTTCCATCACGGTGTTCGAGGGTGGAACAGTAGAGAAATAGTTTGGACGTGGCTCGATGAACCCAATACCTGGCACTAAAGTGTGAATTGCAGTATGGATATGTAGATGTAGATGAATCACTGATCATGTGATCCAGTACTATCTCAAGCTGTCTCTTTGTCGTAGACATTATCTTATATTCACCCGTAGTTGCCACTTACTATGGCGAGTTGAAATTTTTCCTTTCTGCAATTTCTTATGATTGTCCAATAATGATACCTTCTTTATCACCTTCAACGAACACTCTTATAGTGCCGCTGACCCATCTGACAAAGTGCTTATACGTATTGATAACATTAGATGAAGTATTATGGTTCTTTGGGTGGTAGTCGATCTCGTTTTCGTTTCTGTAGAAGACTTGACGTCCAGCATAAGTTAGTAGGTTGTATTACTGAACTGTCTGCCGAATGAGTCACATACTGGATCGTTATTATTAAACTGACGGTGTTCCGAGTGCTCCAGTGCAGGCTATGTACATTGCAGGACAGTGAAACATCCTATGTATGTTCATTAATCAGTGCAGTAACGGAGTACTCTGAAAAAATTATAGTTCAATTTCCTGCTAAGAAGTAAAAATGTGGCGCTGTAAGCAGTCAGAACGTGCGTGGGTAAAGAAGACGGGAGGAACGATCTAACGCATTATAACGGTGGTTGTGGCACGTTTATTAGGATATGGTCACAACTTACAACTCGCGTTCAATATGGTCTTCCGAGTCAGCAATATGCTGCATCTGTAACAAGCAATGGTCGACAGTTGCTCGCTGCATATCTGGTGTAATCAGAGCGGTACGTCGTCGTATGATATCCTTCAGATGAACAAGAGTCCGAATACATCCTTGATAGACACGATCTTTTAGATATCTCCACAACTATTAATAACTTGGATTTAGGTCGAAGTCTGAAAGGTCACGCATCTTGAAATTGCGTAGATATGATGCGATCGTTAACGAAGATTTCTCGAAGCAAATCTTCCACCTGCCACACCACACAGTCACGTAAGCTAACTGCAGTGGATGTCCCTGCACATGTGGCGGAGTAGAACCCCATACGCGACAGTCTTGTGTATTCGGGGACCGTCCAGAATAAAATGTGCCTTGTCCTTCCAAAGAATATTCCCGGAAACACATCATACATTTCCATGCGTGCCGAAAAAGGAAGGGCAACGTCACGGCAACGTATACTACCTTTCGTATGGTGCACATTCTCAATCTTTCAGGGATATCACTGTAAAGTGCGCCGCAAAATATTTTGAACTGTTGACCATGGGAGAGACAATTCCCGTGACACAGCTCTAGTACGGGCTGCAGAATTTGAGGTATCTGCTCCACAGTCGGTTATAGCTACAGCTACTTAGCAACTGTTGCCATGGGAATGAGCAGCCTTCCTCTCCATGCTGCTTCACCTAATTAACGTTTCTTCAAATATCTTGAACATATTATTTAGCCCGTTTATTGGCATGAGACCTCATCGCAGCTGTTTCTGTCGGTGATATTCCCGCAATGCAGCACTACTATTACTGCCGTTCTGATGAAACAACGTAATCTTTCCTCTCCATAGCAATTGCGTTTCGTACAGAAAACCTCAACCTTCGTAACCCTTGACAACAACATCCACTTCACAACAAAAATCAACATGGTCGCGAAGCGACAGTGAGCATACTGACGTCAAAACATTCAACACTTGACATTTTGAATGCATACAGCGCCATGGTGGCGGTAAGTTTGACTATTATTCTTTCCAGTATACTCCGCGAGCGCACCAATTGATTAACAAACGTACGATGTTCCAACGTCCTGCGATGTGTAGAGCCCACACTGCAGCACGCGGCAGACCGCCCGTTTAATTGTAACCACACTGTACATGCAAAGATACTCCATATGTCTTGGTTAATGCGGTAACGACGATGCCTTTGTCGACTGCGTACAGCGCGCTGAGCGCCGCTCCCATCTCTGCAGAAGAAGACGCTATTAAACGGGCCGCCAGCACACCATTACGAGCTACGCTCTCTCCAGAGATCGCCGTCTCCATAGGGATAGCGCTAGCAGAGGAAGCCGTCTTCGCTTTGACTCCCTGCATGCAGTGTATCCATAATCCATCCAACTGTCTTCTTAAAACGCCTCACACCGAATTCCGCCCCAGATCTTGGAAGATTCGCCGTGAGAATACAAGGACATGTAACGAGGCTAGTTATATTGTAAAAGCTAGCCAGTGAATGAATTCGAGACAGTGCTGTGCTGTGGACAAAGTACACTCCTGGAAATGGAAAAAAGAACACATTGACACCGGTGTGTCAGACCCACCATACTTGCTCCGGACACTGCGAGAGGGCTGTACAAGCAATGATCACACGCACGGCACAGCGGACACACCAGGAACCGCGGTGTTGGTCGTCGAATGGCGCTAGCTGCGCAGCATTTGTGCACCGCCGCCGTCAGTGTCAGCCAGTTTGCCGTGGCATACGGAGCTCCATCGCAGTCTTTAACACTGGTAGCATGCCGCGACAGCGTGGACGTGAACCGTATGTGCAGTTGACGGACTTTGAGCGAGGGCGTATAGTGGGCATGCGGGAGGCCGGGTGGACGTACCGCCGAATTGCTCAACACGTGCGGCGTGAGGTCTCCACAGTACATCGATGTTGTCGCCAGTGGTCGGCGGAAGGTGCACGTGCCCGTCGACCTGGGACCGGACCGCAGCGACGCACGGATGCACGCCAAGACCGTAGGATCCTACGCAGTGCCGTAGGGGACCGCACCGCCACTTCCCAGCAAATTAGGGACACTGTTGCTCCTGGGGTATCGGCGAGGACCATTCGCAACCGTCTCCATGAAGCTGGGCTACGGTCCCGCACACCGTTAGGCCGTCTTCCGCTCACGCCCCAACATCGTGCAGCCCGCCTCCAGTGGTGCCGCGACAGGCGTGAATGGAGGGACGAATGGAGACGTGTCGTCTTCAGCGATGAGAGTCGCTTCTGCCTTGGTGCCAATGATGGTCGTATGCGTGTTTGGCGCCGTGCAGGTGAGCGTCACAATCAGGGCTGCAAACGACCGAGGCACACAGGGCCAACACCCGGCATCATGGAGTGGGGAGCGATCTCCTACACTGGCCGTACACCACTGGTGATCGTCGAGGGGACACTGAATAGTGCACGGTACATCCAAACCGTCATCGAACCCATCGTTCTACCATTCCTAGACCGGCAAGGGAACTTGCTGTTCCAACAGGACAATGCACGTCCGCATGTATCCCGTGCCACCCAACGTGCTCTAGAAGGTGTAAGTCAACTACCCTGGCCAGCAAGATCTCTGGATCTGTCCCCCATTGAGCATGTTTGGGACTGGATGAAGCGTCGTCTCACGCGGTCTGCACGTCCAGCACGAACGCTGGTCCAACTGAGGCGCCAGGTGGAAATGGCATGGCAAGCCGTTCCACAGGACTACATCCAGCATCTCTACGATCGTCTCCATGGGAGAATAGCAGCGTGCATTGCTGCGAAAGGTGGATATACACTGTACTAGTGCCGACATTGTGCATGCTCTGTTGCCTGTGTCTATGTGCCTGTGGTTCTGTCAGTGTGATCATGTGATGTATCTGACCCCAGGAATGTGTCAATAAAGTTTCCCCTTCCTGGGACAATGAATTCACGGTGTTCTTGTTTCAATTTCCAGGAGTATATATATATATATATATATATATATAAATCGAATGGCTCTGAGCACTATGGGACTCAACTGCTGTGGTCATAAGTCCCCTGGAACTTAGAACTACTTAAACCTACCGAGATACTGACAACATCCTTTAAAAAGAGAAGACTGAGTTTCTATGGGCATGTCAAAAGAATGGCACCAGAAAGAACGGCAAAGAAAATCCTGGAATACATGGAAAGCAGAAAGACACAAATTAACTGGCTGAAAGAAGTAAAAGAAGACATTGCAGAAATGAACATTATACCAGAGACAGTTTACAACAGAATGGAATATAGGAATGCCATCAACAAAATACAGGGATTCAAAGACCGAACGCAATCAAAGAAGACGGGAACAACCTGGTCGCAAGTAAGTGGCCGATGATATGGTGCAATGTTACTTTGTAAATTGCGTGTAATTGAAATATCCTTCTTCTAGCCATGGGAGCGTTGCATATGTATCAGGTGCACTTCTATCGCTTTTTTAAAAGGTGTTGAAGAATGATATGTCAAGATTTGAAAACTTTACTCAGCGTTCATAGTATTTCAGAGTTTACTATATCAGTATAATTAACAATGCAATTAGTAATTCCTCTTGTCTCGTCTCACCGTTTCCTCTTCCCATCTACAGTTTATGAAGTACTTCCATTATTAAAGCGAGGAGTAAAATGAATGAGAAGTAATATTATTTTGAAATGTTAACTGTCGAACACCGAGCGAGGTGGCGCAGTGGTTAGCACACTGGACTCGCATTCGGGAGGACGACGGTTCAATCCCGTCTCCAGCCATCCTGATTTAGGTTTTCCGTGATTTCCCTAAATCGTTTCAGGCAAATGCCGGGATGGTTCCTTTGAAAGGGCACGGCCGATTTCCTTCCCAATCCTTCCCTAACCCGAGCTTGCGCTCCGTCTCTAATGACCTCGTTGTCGGCGGGACGTTAAATACTAACCACCACCACCACCACCTGTCGAACATAGTGCAGGAGCTGTGAATATACCGAGCTCTGTTACATCCGAGTACCCGTTCTATTTAACTATATTAGCACCAAAACAGGGTAAAATCTACGGCACCAACACAGGGCAATTCAATATGATGAATTGTAAGACGAATTATACATATTAAAATAGGGTTACTTATTCTGACAGAAAAAATTATCGACAGTGAACATAAAAGATACACACCGATTGAGGAAATAAACGACTAGTTATTCAAACACAAATAACATTTGCTAAACTCCTAATGCCAGACTGAAATAAAGGAATGAAAAGCTGCGACCTCTATTGTTTTCATATAGACAGCATCTGTTTGGAAAATCTAAATGCAAACTGACAGATATTCGAAATGCGTTACTTATGTAGAACCACAAACTAATACTCAAGGGCCGGCCGCGGTGGCCGTGCGGTTCTGGCGCTGCAGTCCGGAACCGCGGGACTGCTACGGTCGCAGGTTCAAATCCTGCCTCGGGCATGGGTGTGTGTGATGTCCTTAGGTTAGTTAGGTTTAAGTAGTTCTAAGTTCTAGGGGACTGATGACCTAAGATGTTGAGTCCCAAGTGCTCAGAGCCATTTGAACCATTTAATACTCAAGGCCGGCCGGTGTGGCCGTGCGGTTCTAGGCGCTTCAGTCTGGAACCGCGTGACCGCTACGGTCGCATGTTCGAATCCTGCCTCGGGCATGGATGTGTGTGATGTCCTTAGGTTAGTTAGGTTTAAGTAGTTCTAAGTTCTAGGGGGCTGATGACCTCAGATGTTAAGTCCCATAATGCTCTGAGCCATTTGAACTATTTTTTGTTTGCAAAAACTTTAATGATAGTTCTAATAATAATAATATGTAAGTACATATGTAAAACAGTAATTCCATTTTTTTCTGGTCGAGAAATGGAAATGAAACATGGGGAAAATCATTGTTACATTACATGAGAGACAGCAGGCACGAAATATATTGAAGACGGCTCCAGGTCTCATGAGGGATACTGTAAGGAACGTAAATATTGTGCAGTCAGCACTTGAATTATTTATGAAGTCCAGAATTTTCCAGATTATTTTGAAGTGGACCAACAAAGAATTTAACATTACTTTTGGTAGCAAATGGACAGATCTTGATAGAGAAGAATTTGATTGCTTTCTTGGCCTGCTTATTCTTGCAGAAGTGTACAAAGGCCACAATGATGGTTTAGTGAATTTATGGAATGAAGAGCATGGCTGACCTATTTTAAATAGTTTTATGGCTAGGAACAGCTTTACAGAAATATTCGGTTTGATGATGCTCAGCACCGGCGACAGAAGCGTAGCCCTAATAAATTGGCTCATATAAGAGATTTATTTGAACAGAAGGTAAGCACATTACTTGATGCATACGAACCACACGAGAATATTACAGTTGATGAAAAACTGGTATGTCCATTTCGCTAGTACATCCCCTCGAAACCTTGAAAGTGTGGTATAAATATATGGGCTGCATGTGACAGCACTAATTACTATGTCACACACCTGTAAGTGTATACAGGAAAGGGCGAAGGCCGGTACAGAGACCTAAATCGGGGAAAAAGAACAGTTTTAGAATTGACAGAACATTTATCCGGGAGTGGTAGAAATATCAAAACTTACAATTCCTTTACTAGATTGGAGTAGGCAAAGGAATTAGAACGAAAACAAATGACTCTGCGAGGAACACCAAGAAAGAGTCGACGTGAACTACCTGCAGGATTTATTGAAGCAAGGGGTAGAACTGCAGCTTCATGTCTCTTCGTATTCCAGGAATCAGGTACAATAGTCTCCTACTGCCAAAAAAAAAAAAAAAGGGTAAGATAGGGACACTGCTGAGTACTATGCATTTCAGAGAGGAAATAGGTGACGGCCTAGCAGCAAAACTTATTATAATCGTAGACTATAATGCTACTAAATCAGGTGTGGACACAATGGACAAGTTAGTCAGGACCTACACCACAAAACGTATGACAAGAGGATGGATCATGGTTGTTTTTTGTGATATTTTGGATATTAGTGCCCTAAATGCTTTCATAATATGGCTCGACTTGAATCCTGACTGGAAAAAAAAAAACAACTACAAAAGAAGAGAATTTCTCCTGGAACTGAGAACAAGTCTAGCACAGATAAACAGAAGTCGGCGCAGCAAAGCTTCTCTTCCTTGCCCTCCCTCCTTCAGCAGAAGTGTATGTGGGGGAAAACGTGGACGGTGCTCCCTATGCGAACGTTCAGTGGATAGAAAACATTCAGAAACGTACGGAAGATGCTTTTTTTCTGTCCGTAAACAACATTCAGACATTCTTTGTTTTAAATGTAAAGAGTTGCTTTGTTTTAAATCTAAGGATAATAATATCAAGGATTAAGACAAGATCTGCAAGTGCTTACATACATAGTTTGCCTGGTTCCAATCAATAATGTATGCTTTTATGTCACTTCATTAAAATAAATAAAATACTGCCAATATATCCCGTGTTAAGTACTTGGGGTCATATTGACCCAAGCGGTACTCAACGTAACAAAAAATGTTTTGTAGTAGAAGGGTTAAACAGGTAAATCTGTGTACATCTGCAGAAGAATCCTGGGCAGCACTATCGAAGAGAAAACGTTTTCTGCAGATCATTATGATCACAGATTTAAATTTTCTGGCTGTTTAATGTGTTACGCTGAATGACTTTGATATTCGGTCTGTTTCATGTGGATCTCATTTGACTGCGATACGCATATTACGCCGCAGGCTCTAATTATTCCCACACTGGAATGTAATTTCGGTCTCTCTGTCGCGACCCATTTATCATCTCATAATTCGACAATGAAGCTGTGTTAAGATGAGGTCTCTAGTGTCAGAATGTGGAAGTAGTTAGCACAGTTCGTTAATTTTAAACCGAGTGTCATTTTTTAGTGATTACCCTTATGGAAGAATTTGAAATTAGTATAAAATAACAGGAAATACAAGAAAATGACAGTTACAGTAGCAATGCAGGCAATACACTAATCAGCCAGAACATTATGACCATATGCCTAATAGCCAGTATGTACACTTCTGGCACGGATAACAGCGGTGATACGTTGTTGCTTGGAAGCAACGAGACCTTGGTATTTCGCTGGAGAGAGCTGGCACCACATTCTCACAATCCTCACACACGCGTCACATAATTTCCGTAAATTCCTGGAAGGGGGGCGATGAGTTCTGACGCTATGTTCAATCACACCTCAAATGTGTCCCATCGCGTTCAGATCTGTCGAGTTGGGGGGGGGGAGGGGGGGCAGCACATCAATTGGAATTCACCACTGTGTTCCTGGAGCAACTCCATCACTCTCCTGACCCTGTCACATGGAGCATTATCTTGCTGAAAAATGCCACTGCCGTCAGGGAACATAATACACTCCTGGAAATGGAAAAAAGAACACATTGACACCGGTGTGTCAGACCCACCATACTTGCTCCGGACACTGCGAGAGGGCTGTACAAGCAATGATCACACGCACGGCACAGCGGACACACCAGGAACCGCGGTGTTGGCCGTCGAATGGCGCTAGCTGCGCAGCATTTGTGCACCGCCGCCGTCAGTGTCAGCCAGTTTGCCGTGGCATACGGAGCTCCATCGCAGTCTTTAACACTGGTAGCATGCCGCGACAGCGTGGACGTGAACCGTATGTGCAGTTGACGGACTTTGAGCGAGGGCGTATAGTGGGCATGCGGGAGGCCGGGTGGACGTACCGCCGAATTGCTCAACACGTGGGGCGTGAGGTCTCCACAGTACATCGATGTTGTCGCCAGTGGTCGGCGGAAGGTGCACGTGCCCGTCGACCTGGGACAGGACCGCAGCGACGCACGGATGCACGCCAAGACCGTAGGATCCTACGCAGTGCCGTAGGGGACCGCACCGCCACGTCCCAACAAATTAGGGACACTGTTGCTCCTGGGGTATCGGCGAGGACCATTCGCAACCGTCTCCTTGAAGCTGGGCTACGGTCCCGCACACCGTTAGGCCGTCTTCCGCTCACGCCCCAACATCGTGCAGCCCGCCTCCAGTGGTGTCGCGACAGGCGTGAATGGAGGGACGAATGGAGACGTGTCGTCTTCAGCGACGAGAGTCGCTTCTGCTTTGGTGCCAATGATGGTCGTATGCGTGTTTGGCGCCGTGCAGGTGAGCGCCACAATCAGGACTGCATACGGCCGAGGCACACAGGGCCAACACCCAGCATCATGGTGTGGGGAGCGATCTCCTACACTGGCCGTACACCACTGGTGATCGTCGAGGGGACACTGAATAGTGCACGGTACATCCAAACCGTCATCGAACCCATCGTTCTACCATTCCTAGACCGGCAAGGGAACTTGCTGTTCCAACAGGACAATGCACGTCCGCATGTATCCCGTGCCACCCAACGTGCTCTAGAAGGTGTAAGTCAACTACCCTGGCCAGCAAGATCTCCGGATCTGTCCCCCATTGAGCATGTTTGGGACTGGATGAAGCGTCGTCTCACGCAGTCTGCACGTCCAGCACGAACGCTGGTCGAACTGAGGCGCCAGGTGGAAATGGCATGGCAAGCCGTTCCACAGGACTACATCCAGCATCTCTACGATCGTCTCCATGGGAGAATAGCAGCCTGCATTGCTGCGAAAGGTGGATATACACTGTACTAGTGCCGACATTGTGCATGCTCTGTTGCCTGTGTTTATGTGCCTGTGGTTCTGTCAGTGTGATCATGTGATGTATCTGACCCCAGGAATGTGTCAATAAAGTTTCCCCTTCATGGGACAATGAATTCACGGTGTTCTTATTTCAATTTCCAGGAGTGTAGTAACGAAGGGGTGTACGGGGTCTTTATCTAGTGTACGACGCTCCTTGACTGCCATAGTGTCTTGCACGAACTCCACTGGACCCACAGATGCCCACATGAATGTTCCCCAGAGCACAATGGAGCCGCCACAACCTTGTATGCGTCCCTCCGTACAGGCGTCAAGGAGCTGTTCACCTAGGAGACGACGTATTCGCGCTCTGCCATCGGAATGATGATGGTCTCGAGATTCGTCAGACCATGCAACGCTGTAAAGCTGCGCCAACGTCCAGTGCAGATGGTTATGTGCCTATTTCAATCGTAGTTACCGATGTGGTGGTGTTAACACATGGGTCATTGGCTGTGGAGTCCCTTCGTTAGCGGTGTTCGATGCACTGCGTGTTCAGACACACTTATACCATGCCAGGCATTAGCGCTTGATGTTAGTTCCGCCACAGTTCGCCGCCTGTCCGGTTTGACCAGTCTGCCCAGCCTACGACGTCCGACATCTGTAACGAGGGGTAGCCGTCCAACCCTATGACGTCTGAACTTGGTTTCACGTTAGCTTCGTCACGCGTTGAAGACACTCACCGCAGCACTCCTCGAACACCCAACAAGTCGTGGAGATTCCGATACGCTCGTGCTGAGCCTGCGGGCCAACACAGTCTGCCGTCGGTCAAACTCAGACAGATGGTGCACCACACCATTCTACACACGGACAGTATTTTCACTGATGCTACATGCACCGTGTGTGCGTCTCGCTAACAGTCATTCCTCACCAGAGACGCTGTCACCTGGACGAGATTATATCGATAGTAGATCAGTTCTCATGATGTTCTGGCTGAAGAGCGTATCGCGCAAATACAGAAAGTTGAGAAAATGTAGGTAGAAATACTGACACCACTGAGTATGAGTGTTGAGGATTAGGGTCTGGAATAAATAAGTGAAATAAATAATACACACAGGGTGAAACCGCGTTCCATCGGAAACTTTTCGGAGTAATTTAGTAAGTTACGAGTAACAGGTGGTCTTCCGTAGTTCGTTAGAGACTACTAACATACTTGTGTCGTTTTCATTTTGTTACCCCAGTTACCTTTGTTTCTATGGAAACATCTGCACAACAGCGAAAAAGCATGATGCAGTCACCATAGCGCTGAAGGATCCGGTTTCTAGTAGGCGACTAAGGTATGTACAGATACAAAGGTTCTGTGACGTGCTATCTGTCGATGCGGGAACAGTTCAACTTAGCGGCATTGTGCTATTCTTCGAATGTATTCAGTGAACCCATAGACGATTTGCATGTCGCCTAACTCTTCATCAGCACCCTACCCATAATGCTGTGCACGAAGTTAACTTACGAATGCGACCTGGGAGATAAAACGAACCCGTGCAGAAACCGAAGACAGTATTGAAGGTGAAGAGTTGCCAACAGCAAATAGCGTGAGTGAGTGCAATTATATTGTTTCGAAATAAGACACAAAGCGCATACCACCGTCATTTGCACAGCTTTGCAGATTTCTCGGGACAGTATCAATGAGAAACCAGATGAGGATAAGAAATGAAACGAAAGAGGGCCATAGGTTCCTTATACCAAAACACTTACAAACTATCACACGACAACCTCCAACATTTTGAATTTTTTTTGGTGAAGTTTGAATTTGGTGAAGTTCAACATTATATATAGATATTGTTAACTGTATGCGCTGTGTTCTTGTTTTGAAGTTTGGAAATATATATAGGGTGATCCAAGCTGCCCCTACTATAGGTTTTATTCGACCCACAATGCCTTCAAAAATCACATTCGAAATTATCGTATTTTGTCCTGCGCTACGCGCAAATTGTTAGTACTACTGAAAAATGATGAAATTTAATTTAGTTAAATTGTATACTGGGATATGTTTTAACTGGAGACCGTGGTTTTCGAGTAACTGAAGAAAAACGAGTTTGAAGATCACTTTTCAACATTTTTCTTGAATAACGCGAAAACTATGGCCTCTAGCGAAAATGCATCCCAGTAATAAATTTAGCTATATTAAAATGCCTACATAAATATCCTGTTCATCTTTTATGTACGACTAATAATGTTGGGCATAGCGAACGAGACAATATGAAAATCTGGAATGTGGTTTATTTTCGATTATTCCCCTTCAGGAGAGCGCGTGAACATGAGCCAATCACAGAGTCACTCCCTCTTCCTCTTTTCTTTTCTTCCCAAAACTCTTTCACTAATTCGCTGTGATTTTTCTTCCTTTCCTCTGTCCATTACTACCCTCTTGTTTCTTTTCGTGACGCTCGCTCAATTGTCATGTTTCTGATTTTATTTCGGAGTTCCTTTCTGTCCTTGACAAGATATCAATAGTTTCAGGACTTCTCATGTTACTTTAATCCTACTGGTCTTTCCTTCGCTTCCATTAACGATGAGAAAAATTTTCTTTTGAATATTTTAATTCATGCTGCGTAGGTAGCTGTAGGCACCTTTTCCTAAATTTAACTGTGACGTTGTCTTTTTTTCGTAGAGTTCCTTTGTAGGTTTGTAACGGTAGCACGACCACCTTAAATGGCAATAGATGCTAAAGTTAAACCTCTGCGAGGAATAATTGAGTAAGTTGTGACCGTGAGATAACGTAATGGGAACAGAACAATCAAACTGGGATTCGTTTCCGAAACACTCCAGCGAAGTATAACCAACAGTAAAAGAGTGAGTCAGGGAACAGACGTTCTCCCAGCACAAAAGCAAGTTGTAACATTACTAATTAGACGTTCTTGTGTCAAGCAATATAATAAAGCAGAAGGCAGTGCTAAGGCTAACCTAACCTTCCTTGACAAACACACTAACCTCTTTCTTTATTCCTGTCCACACTACAACGCAGTAACCTAGCTTTGCAGATAAATGTACTACTAATTTGGAAGTCAGACAAACAAATGGCCAATGAGATAGCAAACTGTAACACGGACCTCTCAACAACACGAACCTTAAATGAACTAGATGCAGCGGTTTACGGAACTAGTTACCAACACACGTGAAACTAATAGTAATACTAAACGGGGAAGATCTGATTTAAATCAGGGGATCTATTAATGTTCATACTCTATAACATCACTGCATAGTACAGGGTCTCAACGCCTGTGCATTAACCAATTTGGAATATTTCTATCTTAAGGGGATACGGAATCACCTATCCCCGCAATGTTAATATATGCCTACTATAGGGAACATTTTCTCACAAACTACTGGAGACAGAGAGGTAAAAATTTTACTGTATGTGCATTCATATGTTACAACAATACTGAAACAACAGTTTATTGTCAAAGTATTTTCTTACAGAGATATTGTACATTTATTTTTAAGTAAATTTTTTCCATCGCTTTTTACTAGACTATCACCCCTAAGTCTTTTGTAAATCAAGTAATTAAAAAATCGTTGTTTCAGTATGTAATAGGGACCTATGTCACTACGTCATAAAAATTTCAGACTTCTAGGTTGACCAGTACCTGAGATAATGTTCCTAGATGAAGTAAAAAGTAAACTTACGGGAAACGGAGAAAGAAGATTAAAACATTCCTGATCAGTAGCTAATACCCCCTTCACAGTCTTCATAATCATCTTCAAGTCTTCTTTTGGCACCCCTCTGCACCTGTCTTGCTTTTTTCACTAATGTCTTGATTATATTATCAGCATGCCTTAGTCTGTGCTGATCTAAAAAGAACATAGCACGTACCGTACGGGAACCAACACACATACCCAACTTTTGAAGGACCTGGCATTTAGTTATATTTCCAAGATTGAAGGTTGCCACAGCATCATACACACCAAAATGTAGTGTATTAATTCCGACAAACACTGTTTTTGGGAGACGATGCCATATCACACTATTCAAGCACTCGTTGGGGTTCTGCGTTTTTCCGTGAAGACATTTCATCAGAAGACTTCTGTCAGCCAGATCTCTGAAAATGGGCTTTATTTCTGCCATGATGGCTGATGGTAGACTGTGGTGGTGAATGTATTTCTCTCCTGTTGTTAGTCCCCTATTGTATTTACACCAGCTGTTTTCACCTTTGGGGCACAAACCATGTTGTGGATGCTCATCCGTGGATGCGGTGTGGAAATATAAAGCCCATATAAATCTCCTCATTTCTTCAAGATTGCCTGTATTTTGCCTGATTGCAAGGCCATAGCAGTTCTGAATGTGGTCTATTATGGAATCAGTCAATCTTCCTCTGCCATCCAAGGTTTTCCCATCATCTAGTTTTTTCCCTTTCATAACTGATTTTAACCTTCTCAGCCTGGCACCCATTCTCTTCTGCACATGTCCTATACATTCAAGTTTGCTTATATTTACACTGTTCCCATATGGTTTGCTTTCCAAAACTTCTTTGAATACTTTAGAGTCACCATCTCCCAGATATTTGACATAGCGAACATTATACCACTGTGAAGAGCGATGAAAAATTTTCTTCACCCCAGCAACCTCCATGCCACCACTACTACCATAATAATTAGCAATACAGTCATCACTGTGTTCATTTTTCAGCCTGCCTGTGCACCTACAGTATTTAGACATTATTGCAACATCAATAACCTTGCCAGTATCAACACTAGTTGCTGTTACAACACCATTGTTGGAGGTGTGGCCCCTTTTCTGCCACGTGCCATCAAACGCCACTGTGAGGTCACGACTGCCGTCATTTTCTTCCACTGCTTCTTCCACAGCAACCTGCATTGACTTCTGTGCTACATCTTCAACTGCAGATCCTAGTACATAATTGTAAGCTTCAAACTTTGAAGGTGCACTTGGAAGATTTAGAACACCACATAGCATATCACCAGCTGCTTTGCCCTTACCAATTGCTCGCAATCCATAAACTAACCTAATATTTACACTATAAAGTTCAGTTTTCTTGTATCCATTATTTACAGTTACTGAAACCGAACTTGGAAACTTACAGCTGTATTTACAAACACTGCATATTAAATTAAACTGGGCAGCCAGGCCAACATGGGATTCTACTTTCAGAGAAACGTTTCCATGACATTTTTTGCAGCACAAACTGTTTTCAAGAGCTTCACACAATATATTCGTATCAATGAGTTCAAAAACTTCATTCCCTCTATCAAGTAAATTATATTTCTCTTCCAAATCTCTTAGTTTTTTATGAGAAGCACTGTTTTCATTTGGTGTAAGTTCGTTCGGCAAATCAGTAATAAGTGGATTCACATTTTCCAACAGTGATGATGATGAACTGCTTTGCTTTGCTAATGAATCATTATTTCTTTTCTTTTGCCAGTTCACACGCTTTTTAAATACTTTTGATTTAGCTCTAGGCATTTTCACTGCGAAAAATGAAGCACTAAATACGAAATAACTCAACAACAACTACTTTCTTATATCACACTGTTTACAAAACAGTCCCACCACAAAGTCAAAGAGTAACTTGAGGAAACCAGAGAGAAACATTTTCGGGCAACTAGTGTATAAATAGTCGCTGGAAACCGGGATATTTGAATTCATGTCACTTTAAAGGTACTGCCAAAAAGTTCATGGTCAGCCACGAGAGACGTGTATAACTAAAGCGCAATACCCGATCTCACAAATATATAAAAATAAAATAGTTATAATTGTAGTAGAGCTATGTATGATACGTCATTTTAAAGAGGAAACATGGCAGAATATAATACGCCAATAAAAAAAAATTCGATTTTTTAACCCAAAATCCGATTCCGTATCCCCTTAAGCTCAGTTTGAAGCAATTAAACAGAACGCAAATCTAACTACACTGGCTCTGAAGGAGCCTTTGCTTTGCTTCATTAACTAACTAGCCTAGTACATGAGGTTCCTTAAACTTTCATAGTTTGACGAGCCACGCACATTAACAACACTACACAAGTTTGCATGAAATGGTAAGTATTCTCATTAATAATTATTCATAAAGCAAAGAACAACAAGCTATAATTCTTTAAATAACAAATGTGCTTTGATAAGCAATCTTTTAACCTACTCAAAATATAGTTGGCTGTGCAAATGCCAGCACGACATTAAATTCAAGTTCACTCACATTATTATGAACTAAACAGTGATAAAACTTTGTAATTCTGATCAGATTCCATAAATGCAACAATTAATAATCTTTTACACTTCAGATCAACTTTCTATTTTCAGGCAGCCTTTTAAGTAAGGCGAATTATTTAAGGATATGACTGTAGATAGATTAAAAAATTCACTGGAAGTGGAGTATTTCTTAAACTACAAGAAACTGAACTTTAAACACTATGACACCAAACATTAAAAATCAATCACAACTATTTTTACATCTGCCGAGTAAGTCTTTATGTAATAAATTAGGACACTCCTAATTAAATTCAATACGATAGGCTTCATATGCAGGTTTGTGATTTGGGATAATCAAGGGTGTAAGATAGAGTTTTTAGCAATACCACGATTATTATTAAAATCGACCAAATTTCATAAATATCTGGTCCATTTGGTACATTTACAGAGTGCCAAATATAAACAATTTAGTGGAAGGCCGGTAGTACTGGTGGCGTAATTTTCAGTGCCTGTTAACATAGCAATCATAGCAATACTGTTGGCCTCGCCCTGTTACAGATGTTCTTGGCGTCGGAATTATATTCATAGGGCCAAAAACCATGACAAGATTACAGTATCACAAAATGCAGCATCCGAGGCCCATAAATACTGATTTGAAGCTCCTCTGGCCTCATAACTCCAAGAATATGAGCCACAATGATCCGCTACTGCTAGCGAGATGTTAACCGCAGCACTGCCCAGCTCGTACTCCTTACACGTCACAAAGGACGAGTTGCCACTTGCGCGCCAACCACACCTTTTCTGCTCCGCCAGGCTACTTCCGTAGCTGTGAGGCTTCCCCACGTCTTTCACATTCTACTCTAGGTTTCCTAACTATGGACCAAGTCATTTACAATACCTTATATAACAATCATTCCAGTAGTTACTTAAATCCACAAGCACAGTTTAAACAACATCATTCAAAAGATCACATAACTGAAATATGTATACATAATCAAAAAATTTCCATGAAAGATACAACACTCTACATAAGCAACACTACAAATTCACATAGAAATATCGATACAGATGCAAAACAGATCTAAAATAGGTGTTACAGGTATTCTGACCCAAGTTCCATCTCGGAGAACAGGGCCGTGACTTTCTCTAAGAATATTCTTTCTTGTTTCTCGATGTCGTCAGTTTTCGTCATCTATCTAACTAATGTGGTTTCTGCCGCTTAGGAAGCTTCTGGTAAAACAGCAGTTTCGTAACCTCATAGTTTTGCGTTACGAGATATTGCCCTTTAGTGGTAGTGACTACTTGTTAGTTTTTACACCTTCTGGAGTTTGAATATTCTTTGCAATTTTTTTTTTTATCTAGAGTAATGCAGTTTCTGGAATACATTTGTCCAGGTAACACATTTAAGTGATTAACACTCCAAGATCACAGGTTAACTTAAGTGCGAGATAAGCCATTGCAAATGTGAAATGCTGGTATATTAACAATCAGTGTAACGTCTAACCACCAGAAAGTAGAATGCAAGCATGCAAACGAGTATGCTTTGTGGTGTAGACGGGATGGAGTTCCACGCCTGTTGCACTTCGTCGGTCATACAGTGACTGTTGATGATGTTTGTGGATGACACTGGACTTTTCGTCTTGATCTCATTAGTGACATTTCATTTTCTGTAACATAAGAAATGAAAATGTACAAAGTGATTACCGTCTTTTTTCTTATTACCCTGATTTCCTATCAATAGTGAAAGTCGTGACGTGCATAGATTTTATGAAGTCTATTAATTTAATTTAAATGTCTTCAGTATAAGTGCAGTGCCGAAATAGTACAGAAAAATATTTTAAAACTGACAATGTTAATTTAACACAAAACTCAATTATGAACAGCTTTTTCAGTTTCCACTCTGGGAGTGAAGATTAATAAAAAGTAAGCTGAATTAAAACTGATGTTTCATCTTATGGCTGAAGCTCACTCTTTGTCCGTGTTGCTTCCACCTAAGTAATTATGGAAACATTTTAGTTCCCGTCTCATTCGCTAGGGACTGACACTAAGTTTGGTGCCACTAACAGCTGTTACATGCGGCCAGAATTTCTTTGGCATTTTTGAAAGATCATTTGACTTTATTCTGTTACAGTAGTCACTGAAGACTTCGTGCATTGCTCTCTTGACAGCGCGTCATTCAGTATCTCTCTATCTATAGTCCTATGCCTCTTTTTACACTTGTTATGCAATAGTCTTTGTTTCCTTAAAAGTTTCTTTACAGTGACTGTTTACCACGAAGGGTCCCTTTCATTATGAACTGATCTTCTACGAACCTACCTATCCACTGTATGGTCAATTATCCTTTAAACTTCAGTCATAGTTCCTCTGCATGCTCCGGCTCTGTGCTGAAATTTTCAAGTTTGTCATTGAGATGTGACACTACCGACTTTTTATCTAGTTTACTGAACATATACATCATCCTGATTGTATTAGCTGTTCCTTGTACTTTGGTAATCATTGTTTCCCCAACTGCGTCATGGTCATTGATACCAGTCTCGATGTGGATATTCTCAAAGAGGTTAAGTCTATTTGTTTCCATTAGGTCCAATGAATTTCTGACGTCAATGGGGTTCCGAATGATCTGTTCTAGGTAGCTTTCAGAGAAGGCATTTAGTAATGTTTCAAAGGATGTCTTGTCACGCCCACCAATAACAAAATCGTAATTTTCCCAATTGATTGATGGATGATTAAAGTCTCTGTTGAATATTACAGTATAAATCGGGAAACTCATATGCGAGTGAACTGAGGCTCTCCGTAAATTTCACGGTTACATCAGGAAATGGGTCGGTGGACGGTAGAAGGATCCAATTACCATTTTATGCCCACTGAGTCTCCCCACACAATCTCAAACGCAGGTTCAATTTCTAGCTCGGCGGATTGGAGTTTCTTGCCAACTGCGACAAACACATCACCTGCATTGCCTATTAGTCAGTCATTTTGATATACACTTCAATTTTCCCCAGCAATCTCACTGCTATCAATTTTAGGTCTAAACCAGCTTTCTGTACCGAGTGTCGTTTGAGCATTGCTGCTATTCAGAAGCTCTTCAAACTCTGGCACTCTTTGCGAATACTTAGACAGTTAACCATTAGTATATTAATATTTGTGCTCTCACCTGTGGGAGTCATTTCTTTCGATCATACACTGATAATTCTGGGTTTCCTACCGCTATCGTTATCTGGACTGTATGGAGAGTCTCATAACCTAAGAAACCCTTGTGTGCACCCTAACACAGTCAGCTACCTGGGTAGCAGCCTCTGATGTGTAGTGTACACCTGACCCATTTAGGGGGATCCTACAGTTCTCAATCCTACGGCGCAAGTCGAGGAAGTAGCAGCCTAAACTATCACGGAACCTTCGAAGTCTTTGTTTCTGTCCTTCCACTCTACTCACAACCGAACGGCCAAGATCAGTTCCAGGGACCATGCTGCAAATTATGAGCTTCTTTAGAACTCCAGGCTAAAGGCTGGGTTTCTCAAACTTCTCTGCCAGTCGCTGGAATGATCCAATTATGATCTCAGAGCCCAAACGACACATACCATTTGTTACAACTTGCGCTACAATCTGCAGTTGGCTGCACCCTTTTCCCTCAGTGGCTACTGGAATAGCCTCTTCAACATTTTGGCCGGCCGCAGTGGCCGAGCGGTTCTAGGCGCTACAGTCTGGAACCGCGCGACCGCTACGGTCGCAGGTTCGAATACTGCCTCGGGCATGGATGTATGTGATGTTCTTAGGTTAGTTAGGTTTAAGTAGTTCTAAGTTCTAAGGGACTGATGACCTTAGAAGTTAGGTCCCATAGTGCTCAGAGCCATTTGAACCATTTAGAATCTTCAACATCTTGATTGAGGCCCCTAGGTATAAACACAGAGTGCACCTGGTGTCCTCTCCTGTCCATTGCTACCATTTCCATAAGGGTTTCCATCTTGCGCCCTAAGTCTGAACTGCCCTTTTGCGCTTGCTTCCTCTTGACATTGGAGAAAACTGGTTTCCCAAAAACGGGTGAAGTGAGTCGTTCTGTCTCAGTTTCAGTTTCAGTGATAGACAGCACTTCAAACGTATTTGTTAGGAAGATCTGTACAACACCCTGAGTCCTACCTGGTCCCGGTCCGCCCTGTACGGAAGGTCTAGCGCTACCATTAACACGCCGCTCGAAGTCAAGTAGACGTGTAATGACAGATCCCGTACTTACTGGAGAGAAGAAAGGATCTACATGTACATCTACATACATACTCCGCCAGCCACCTGACGGTGTGAGGCGGAGGGTACCATGAGTACCTGTATTGCTTCTCCCTTCTATTCCAGTCTCGTATTGTTCGTGGAAAGAAAGATTGCCGGTATGTCTCTTTGTGGGCTCTAATCTCTCTGATTTTATCCTCATGGTCTCTTAGCGAGATATACGTAGGAGGGAGCAATTTAGTCTACTGCTTGACTCCTCGGTGAAGGTATGTTCTCGGAACTTCAACAAAAGCCCGTACCGAGCTACTGAGCGTCTCTCTGCTTTCACGATTACTAAATGATCCTGTAACGAAGCGCGCTGCTCCTCGTTGGATCTCCTCCATCTCTTCTATCAACCCAATCTGGTACGGATCCCACACTGGTGAACAGTATTCAAGCAGTGGGCGAACAAGTGTACTGTAACCTACTTCCTTTGTTTCCGGACTGCATTTCCTTAAGATTCTTCCAATGAATCTCAGTCTGGCACCTGCTTTATCGACGATTAATTTTATACGGTCATTCCATTTAAATCACTCCTAACGCCTACTCCCAGATCATTTATGGAATTAACTGCTTCCAGTTGCTGACCTGCTACATTGTAGCTAAATGATGATGTACCTTTAGTACCGATACCACAGGTACATCACTCTCAGGAGCTCTTTCAACAAACCGATTTGCAGCAGCAACCAATCGTTTGAGAGTAGTCAGAGCGATTACCTGCTACTTACGAATGTCAACCAACCCATTCCGTATTCTAGAACAGCATTCACAGTGGGGATGCATTTGAGCTAGTGCGATGTATTATAGGTGAGTGAACAAATAATTTTAAAGCAACCCCACTGTTTATTTTTTAATATGTACAGCTAAAAAGGCGCTAATTTCCTATGGGAATTGAAGCAAATAAACAAAACGCGACCCCTATTAAGGCAAAAGATAAAGCTGTGGTAAAAATTAATAGTTTCCTAAAACTTTTTGAGGTTGGTTTAGCTATTAGCGAACTCAAAAACATAGTTAGTTTACGAGAAATGTAGTTAATATGTGGGGCTACTCCTCTTTAAACGAAGACTAGATGTAACACAATATTTTAGTTACACTATCCGCTACAGTAACTAAATCACAAAAAGGCTATGTACTACAAATTAGATAATGCAAAGGACAACGGTACCTTCCGAAAACCCTAAAAAATGCACGTTTTTGATATACAATGAAACTCAGGGATGATCTATTCTTTTGGTCATACCTGTGAACCACAAACGATGAACTATGAAATATGTTACGTATCCAGAACAGTCGCACCGGTAACTTACCAGAATATAGGTTTGTAAGTATCCGAAAATTATCAAAAATAACCTGTTTCTCACATAATTATACGAAGAAATTAGGGATCGATTCTTTTGAACAAGGATGGGTCTACTGTCCTAAAAAATTTAAAAGAGCTTAAATAATTTTATGCCTCCAACTGACGATAACACTACGATTTTATCGCGGCACTCGCGAATGTTCAAAAGATCATAGAGTATTAGAATTGATACAAACAGTGAGAGATTACGCAGAAGCAATGCGAACAGTAAAATGTGCGAATCTAGAATTTCAAATCAGCAGACGTAGTTTGAACACGCAGTCTCACACAAATGAAATTTCTGAAGTCAGCTTTTATATATAAATACACGTGCAGTTGCATGGATTTGTCACTTAGCTGTTACTGTGCCAATTCCTTCGCTGGCGTGCCGAAGAAGACAACTGCACAGTGAGTTTATATCAATTAAAATCGCTAAAATCTGCAGCACCAACAAACCACTTCTACCTGTTGTAGCTAACAACGCTCAATGTATCGTTATGTAAGTTGTGGTGCTTCTGCTGCTGTCTGAGACGTACAATGGAGTTGATGTTTTCTACTGTTTTTTTTTTTATCTGCAGTTAATGAGGATTTCTCATTATTATACAGGGTGTTACAAAAAGGTACGGCCAAACTTTCAGGAAACATTCCTCACACACAAAGAAAGAAAACATGTTATGTGGACATGAGTCCGGAAACGCTTACTTTCCATGTTAGAGCTCATTTTATTACTTCTCTTCAAATCACATTAATCATAGAATGGAAACACACAGCAACAGAACGTAGCAGCGTGACGTCAAACACTTTGTTACAGGAAATGTTCAAAATGTCCTCCGTTAGCGAGGATACATGCATCCACCCTCCGTCGCATGGAATCCCTGATGCGCTGATGCAGCCCTGGAGAATGGCGTATTGTATCACAACCGTCCACAATACGAGCAGGAAGAGTCTCTACATTTGGTACCGGGGTTGCGTAGACAACAGCTTTCAAATGCCCCCATAAATGAAAGTCAAAAGGGTTGAGGTCAGGAGAGCGTGGAGGCCATGGAATTGGTCAGCCTCTACCAATCCATCAGTCACCGAATCTGTTGTTGAGAAGCGTACGAACATTTCGACTGAAATGTGCAGGAGCTCCATCGTGCATGAACCACATGTTGTGTCGTACTTGTAAAGGCACATGTTCTAGCAGCACAGGTAGAGTATCCCGTATGAAATCATGATAACGTGCTCCATAGAGCGAAACTAAAATGAGCTCTGACATTGAAATTAAGCGTTTCCGGACAACATGTCCACATAACATCTTTTCTTTATTTGTGTGTGAGAAATGTTTCCTGAAAGATTGGCCGTACCTTTTTGTAACACCCTGTAGTACGTATGTTTACTAAAATGCATGTTCTCATCTCGAGAACCTTTGAATAGCCAAGAGTCTCAATCATTGCACACGTACTTCCAGAGCTCACTGATAGGTCCGGAACCAACACACGCGTTGAGAACTGAAGGGGCATATGTCACTCAACAGTAATTTTGAGATACATTCAAAAAACGGTATAATATTAAATAATATTATTCCCAACCTAATAGTTACTCACACATGCTCATCAGGAAGAATACAATCTTATAGCAAAATCTTAAAGTCCAATAATAAAAAAAGGCAACCGAAAATGACTGACATATCCCCTTTTCGATTTAAACAACACTCACTTTATCATAAATAATGTGTAACTACAAGAATAGGATATTTTCAAGCAAAATATTCTTTTTAATCATTTCAGCATGTTACTATTATTTGTGCCATTCATAATGAGGCAATACATATCAAAGCAGACAATGCACAGTGAACATTAGTAACAGCGACAAACGATAGGGATGGATTCCTGGCTGGAAAAATTTGGAAATTTGTGGTAAGGACTGTGGGACCAAACTGCTGAGGTCATCGGTCCCTAGGCTTACGCACTACTTAATCTAACTTAAACTGCCTTAAGCTGTCGGCACACGGACCGTGCATCCGAACGTTGAGCGTTGAGCATGCCGAGTTTCTGACGTCACAGCATGGAATAGCACGCTCGGGAGTCTTTTCGACCGTGCAGAGGAATATCTGTCATGTCAGATATTCTGAGCGTGCGTCTGAGCGTTGACCAATAAGATGGCCCAACGCCACCTACGTCACAAGCACGCCATCTCCCTTCAGTACAGAGTTGTGAGGCGCCATATTGGCATTCATTTAAAGTCTATACGTATATATGCCGTTTCGAGCACCAGCAAATTGAGAATCACTGCAAAATCCGTTGTTAACTGTGTGATTCGTTCCAATAAAATAATGAGAAACATCATATTCGCGGCAAAAGAATGATTGTAACTTGGGTATAATGAGAGTAGGCTATTTGAAGGCAGCGACACACTGAAGATCCACCCAAAACGCATTGTTCTTGGTACAATTTGTTATAATTAAATTTCAGTTAGTAACATATCTATGATTAGTGTTTTTAGCACGCGGTAAGATACTATGATTAGTACCAACTCAAGAGATGTTGGTTTAGCGTAATGAAGAGCGTCAGTGTTCTGTAAAGAGATTTATTTGTTGGGGCGGTGGTTCGCGTCCTGACACAACCAATTTTTTTTCTTAACATTCACATTTTTATTAGGTTCTGATACTTTATTATTAGTTTAATACAAGTGTAGACTATAATATTTGATGTTATGTAAATACAAGTTCACCTTTTTTTGGGGGGTGACTGTTCGATTGGCTTAATCTAAAGGACAGCTTGCGCTACTTGTTTAAAGATATTTTACTCCTTCTTCTTTTACGCTACGTAATTAACATGTTGCAAAGATTCTGCTACTGGGTAGGAACAGTGATCAAGTAAGACTGACCTTGGAGTTTTTCTAAAATGTGGGAATCATGAAATAACGTTTATCTTACGCGGAGAAGTATTCCAAATTTGTAACGCACTGTCTGTAACGGAACTTTTATAAGCCTGTGTCCTTACTGATTGGACATGGTACTTTCCTTTTCGTGGACGATGGAAGAAATGTGCGTTTTAATAGAGCTAACGTGGGAATTACGCGCACCCGTTGAGTAAACAGTGTGATTTACGAACTAGAAACAACCCCTCAACTGCCGCTGGAGTGCGTTGCGATCGCGTATACCACGTTGGGGCCCACGTACCGTATGCACAAATTGCATCGTTCCTGAGCGTTCAGCAGCGCGTTGAACTTGGCACGCTCAACGTTAACGTTCGACAGCACGGTCCGTGTGCCGACGGCTTTACCCTGAGGACGACACACACACCCATGCCCGAGGGAGGACTCGAACCTCCGACGGGAGGAGCCGCGGGAACTGTGACAAGACGCCTTAAGCCGTCGGCACACGGACCGTGCTGTCGAACGTTAACGTTGAGCGTGTCAAGTTCAACGTGCTGCTAAACGCTCAGGAACGATGCGACTCTTGCATACGGTACGTGAGCCACAACGTGGTAAACGCGATCGCAGCGCACTCCAGCGGCAGTTGAGGGATGTTTCTAGTTCGTAAATCACACTGTTTACTCAACGGGCGCGCGTGAAATTCCCACGTTAGCTCTATTAAAACGCATATTTCCTCCATCGTCCACGAAATGGAAAGTACCATGTCCAGTGAATAAGGACACAGGCTTATAAAAGTTCCATTACAAACAGTGCGTTACAAATTTGGAATACTTCTCCGCATAAGATAAACATTATTTCTTCATTTCCACACTTTAGTAAAACCCCAAGGTCGTTCTTACCTGATCACTGTTCCTCCCCAGTAGCAGAATGTTTGCAACACGTGAATTACGAAGCGTAAAAGAAAAAGGAGCAAAATATCTTTATACAAGTAGCGGAAGCTGTCCTCTAGATTAAGCCAATCGAACAAAGTCACCCCTCAAATAATGTTTACATAACATCAAATATTATAGTATATACTTATATTAAACTAATAATAAAGTATCAGAACCTAATAAAAACGCAAATGTTAGGAAAAAATTTCGAAGTGACAAGACGCGAATCACTGCCCCAACAAATAACTTCATATGGGACAATGACGCTACTCACTTCGCTAAACCAACATCGTACCTTCTACATCTCTTCAAATTGTATCACCATTTGCTGAAAACCTTAATCGTAGATATGTTGCTAATTTAAATTTAATTATAACAAATTGTACCAAGAACAATGCGTTTTGGGTGGATCTTTAGTGTGTAGCTGCCTTCAAATAGCCTACTCTCATAATACGCGAGTTACAATAATTCTTTTGCCACGAATATGATGTTTCTCATTATTTTATTGGAACGAATAACACAGTTAACAAGGGGTTTTCCAGTGAATCTCAATTTGCTGGTACTCAGAAACGGCGTATACACATATAGGCTTGAAATGAATGCCAGTATGGAGCCTCACAACTCTGTGCTGAAGAGAGACGGCGTGCGTGTGACGTAGGTGGCGTTGTGCCATCTCATTGGTCAACGCTCAGACGCACGCTCAGAATATCTGGCATGCCGGATATTGCTCTGCACGTTCGGAAAGACTCCCGAACGTGCTATTCTACGCTATGACGTCAGAAACTCGGCACGCTCAACGTTCAGATGCACGGTCCGTGTGCCGACGGCTTTAGACCGCACGGCTACCTCGCGCGGCATTCATGACTGGAAATGGAAGGAAAAACGTCCTATGAACATGTATCCTGACATGCATCGTTTCCACCGTACGTGGCGTTTGCGAATGAAAGTTCTTCTGACCACGTGCCGTGTCAGCCTTGTCTGCTGCAGGCTGTGTGATTGACGCAGCGTACTGTAAGCAGCAGAATGGTCTGGTGTTCATGTCGGGAACAAGCCAAGATGGCGTTTGAGTACGGGCAAGCAGATGGTAACGGTTGATAGGCAGCTCGGATACATTGTGATTCTGGGCCCTGGCAGACGAACGTGCAGGGAGGCTGTAGGCTGTGCGTACACAAGATTTGGAGGACCAGATTTAACAGGATACTGAGACGAACCCGAGTACAAGCTCCAGACAAGTGGCCTGCCAACATGATGTAAGCCAAAGTATGATTATGTGTATCCTGCATGACAACCATTACTATTCCTATCACTTTCAACGAGTGGAAAGATTATCAGCAGCGGATTTTACTCTGTCGGAAGTCAAATGTTGATCGTGTTAGGACAGCAACCAGCCACAAATTTACTTTGAGTTCCTTTATTCAAAGGAAACCGTTACCGGTTTCGAATCGTTGCGATTCATCATCAGACGGTTTACACGCTTTCTTTCTGCATTTGGTGTGTTTTTTACAGATTAATTGTCCTAAAATATAAATAAAACACAATCACAAACACGCCACACACAGATGGTTGCGTTGCAGATTTTCGTTGCATGTGACTTACGTGAAACGTCGGTTTCGAGTGATTGCTTCTATAACGTTCATCCAATCGATGTAAATGCATTCCCACTGTATCCTCGTTGTTGCACACGTAATAGTTCTCACTGCACACAAGATTTGTCGCTGAGTTCATTCCAACCACGCACCACATGTTTTGGTACATACAAAGAGCTTACAAACATATGGGTGTCACAGATGCTATGATATATCGTAACATTTGACGATGATGTCCTATGTTTGGAAAGGATCATATATTCTTTTACAAAACTGTAATGTCTTTTACATTAGTGCAGAGAAATTGAATTTTTTTTAAATATATATATAAATCTGTTATTGCTAATTTAATTATAAAGTTTTTTATATATATTTAGAGCTGTATAGGTAAAATAGTACATTATTTTATTACATTTGGCAGCATGAGAATTATAGTAACATATAAATTTTCTACTTGATCTGCAGATAGGTGTATTAATATTATTTGCTTTGGAGGCTGGAAAGTAATTTTTGGAAATTTTTCAGGAAAGGGGCGTTAGCCAACTCTGTTTGTTCGTTAAGGATATAGTCTGTGGTGCTGTTTTTGTGTGTGTGTGTATTTCTATTTCTTCTAATATATTCATAGTGGCCCCTTTTTCTGTTATATGTAAAATCTTTAAGTTGTCCTCAATGTTACCCACTCTTTGTATGTACCAAAACATGTGGTGCGTGGTTGGGATGAACTCAGCGACAAATCTAAAGTGTACAGTGAGAACTATAACGTGTGCAACAACGAGGATGAAGTGGGAATGCATTTACATCGATTGGATGAACGTTATAGAAACAATCACTCGAAACCGACGTTTCACGTAAGTCACATGCAACGAAAATCTGCAACGCAACCATCTGTGTGTGGCGTGTTTGTGATTGTGTTTTATTTATATTTTAGGACAATTAATCTGTAAAAAACACACCAAATGTAGAAAGAAAGCGTGTAAACCGTCTGATGATGAATCGCAACGATTCGAAACCGGTAACGGTTTCCTTTGAATAAAGGAACTCAAAGTAAATTTGTGGCTGGTTGCTGTCCTAACACGATCAACATTTGTCTTCAAAAACAGCCACGGTCTCCAACATGTCATCATATGACAAAATTGCATTAAGTCTATCGGAAGTATTTTGTCGGTGGTTTTCACACCAGGCCATCACAATTGTCCTCTTTACCGACGAAGCAAGCTTTACCAGATCTGGCATCATCATTCGGCATAATCGCCATCTGTTGGCTGCAGACAATCCCTATGGAATATGTGTTACGGGACTATATATTGCCGTGGCACGCACACCGTCCCTTTGCGGAAACACACGCTCACAGATCCTTTTCTCCTACATTTCCAGCCGAGAATTAGTCTCTTTAGTTTGTCAGGTTTATTAATGTACACCATACATAACTGAAGTCAGTATCCCTTTGTCGGCCGGGGTGGCCGATCGGTTATAGGCGCTACAGTCTGGAACCGCGCGACCGCTACGGTCGCAGGTTCGAATCCTGCCTCGGGCATGGATGTGTGTAATGTCCTTAGGTTAGTTAGGTTTAAGTAGTTCTAAGTTCTAGGGGCTGATGACCTCAGAAGTTAAGTCCCATAGTGCTCAGAGCCATTTGAACCATTTTTTGAAGTATCCCTTTTAGTGCCCTGGCTCGTAACATGGGAGAGTTAATTCCACATTTTTTTACTTATTAAACAACTTTGTTTATTTTAACACACACATATGTCCATAAATTTGTACTCTTGATCACTGTCCCAAACTTCAATTTCAGATTCATTTTCTTCCTCTACACCGGGCACTTTATTAATGGTACATTTCTTTAGAATATTTTCAAAACATTCACAGACTATCCCAGTCTTGACCAGAGGAAATTCATATTTCATCCTTCCACTGCTACTGAGTGAAACAGAGATGCATTTTGGCTGAACAGTGTACTGAAATGTTTTATACTGTGTAACAGCCCAATTTACAATCGCATTGTAGTATAACGTTTCTACACAACTTGCTTCTACTATTATACTATGTACAGAGAACACAAACAGTGAACATTCTATGACAATTTACCTGTAATCCGTACCTGTCTCCCCCTTAGGAACAATGTTGCCGTTCCAGTTTAATCACATTTGTCTTCCACAATTCAGAGAGTCGTTTCTTCCTTCTACATTCATGTAAATCGTCTCTGGACTCATCTGAACACTGGTTCAAACAAGGAAAAATTTCCTGAGCACTTCAAATTTTAGAATCAAAAGATGCGGAATCGTGTGAAAATAACAACTACAGTAATAACTTATATATCCAAAAAATGGTGGCACACTTATGGAATTGTAATGGCCTGGTGTGCATAAATAACGGAGTCCGCGCGATTCACCAATCCAGGAGCAGTGTCAGTGACAGGACACCCCGAATGTGATCGATCATGGAGCTCAATTTCTATTCTTCCTGATGCTTTAATTGTCTTTATCCGTCGCCCTAACAATACTCCTATTAACTGCGTCATTCCCATACATCGTACACAAATGTTTATGGGTGTTCACACAGCTTCCTTTCGTGCAATCTAGAATTCAATTACTGCATTGCTTGTAACTGGTGTATTACGTAGATGCCATTTTGATGGTGCACTGCTGCACTGATATCTATTGGAACTGTACGAAACTTCACACAGGAGGAGAAGAGGCATCATTTAAAGCACTTAAAATAAAACTGTCTGTGCCTATATTAGCGGCTAGTAACAGAGACTACATTTAGTGCTAAAGTCAGTGTCAGCTCATAAAGGAATTATTTCACAACTGTGGATGCATGTTGTTGTGGCGTAACAAGACAGCTACGCCACACTGAAGTAGCCGAAAGGCACGCGTAATCTCACTTAGGCTAGAGAAAGGTCTGAAACAGGATACGTAATAAATGGTAGCAAGAAAAGTACGTAGCTGCTATTATACTTAACTTTTAATCCTTGTTGTATACATCGTTCTTGATGAGACATTTCATACGATAACTATCAAACTATGTAAGGCTAATGGCGCCTTGCTAGGTCGTAGCCATTGACTTAGCTGAAGGCTATTCTAACTGTCTCTCGGCAAATGAGAGAAAGGCTTCGTCAGTGTAGTCGCTAGCAAAGTCGTCGTACAACTGGGGCGAGTGCTAGTCCGTATCTTGAGACCTGCCTTGTGGTGGCGCTCGGTCTGCGATCACACAGTGGCGACACGCGGGTCCGACATGTACTAAGGGACCGTGGCCGATTTAAAGCTACCACCTAGCAAGTGTGGTGTCTGGCGGTGACACCACACATGTATACATGAAGGTTTGTGCTACTATTATTGTAGAGCATGAGTCCAAAAGGACTTTAAACTTTGGAATGATATACAAATTTATTGAGATAACATACAGAATCGGTAGATGTGTTATTTAGTAGCAAATAACCTCAAGTTTCCCAGAAAAGTGTCACGTGTCAACTGGTTCGATGTGACTACTATGCGGCAAAAATCCCACCGGTAATCAGTTTCTTCCCACACTCGTTGCAGCAAATCGGGCGTAACTTGTGCAACAGCCGCGTAGATTCGATTTTCCTGGTCGGCTAAACTGTTTGGTAGGGGAGGAACATACACACGGTCTTAAATGAAACCCCAGAGAAATAAATCTAATGATGTCAAGTCTAGTGAGCGAGGTGGGCATGCGATTGATCCTTCACAGCCAATCCACCGACCTAGGAAGCAATTATCGAGGAAACGTCGAACTTCCGTGAGGACATGACGTGGTGCACCTTCCTGGTGGTAGTAAATCAACCCACCTCGGCAATCTTCATCGATCTGGAGAATTAAAAAGTTAATGAAACCAAAACACACAGCGAGCGCTCTCCATACCAGTGAAAGTAGCCATTTTAACTGTGCACTACACTTGCGCTCCTGGTGGCAAAATGGGGTACTTCTGCGCAACGTGAATAAAATGTGATGTTGTTTGCTGCGATGTGACACATCTATCGATTCTGTAAGTTATTTCGATAAATTTCTGTATCAGTACCAAGTTGTAAAGTCTTTTTTGACTCTCTATGTATGTCTATACCCGTTTAAGTTTCGTTGTTAGTTACAATGTATTGTTTATATCTGCGGAGGCATAACTTGGTTGCTTATCCAGTACGTCTGCAGATTTTTGGCCAAAAAATAAGCACCGAACATTGTACAGATCCGCTGCGTCCCAGTGATCTAATATTATCTATAAAGTGTACTTACATTAACTCGTAATGAGTCGTTTTTCTTTTTCATAGTTCGACTTATTTCACGATTCTGGGAAGAGTGAGGTCTTGCATTCCCATTAATTTCAAGTACAGTGTTCTATAACAGCCCCACACTGTGCTGGAAAAGTTCCCCGCAGAAGTGGGAGAAGCAGAAACATTCCGTAGATTACCTAACAAAGACCGCACCAAAGGAAGCCATTTATCCAGAACACTATTACCAGCGTCTGCCGCGGGGGTGCTTGTTTTGCTCGTAATTTCGCCTCGGTTAAGAGGGTAAAAGCTTTTCAGCTTGATTTACTTTTTGTCCGCCGTTTCTATCAGCCGGGCTGTCATGCTAATTTACGAGTATATACTGTTTTAGCTTTTAATCTGGTTCTTTTGTCACTATTCGCTGCCTGTGTGCAGCCTCACGAAAGGAAATGGTTCAATTTACCAGTTCGTATACGGATGCGCTCTTAATAGGATCCTGCTATAAGCTTCTGAAAAGTGGAACTGGAGCTTGACAACGCAATCAAGCTGGTATCAGGCGTGCGGATGCAAGTCAAAACATACTGTCTAGTCAGTGTTTCAAGAAACAGAGAAAAATAAAGTATTCCAGAATTCGAATCGAGAAGAGCTGCCAACTTGCGTAACTTAGAAGCAGATAGGCTCGATGTAGCGAGAAGCAAATTAAATCGCTTAACGAAGGAAAGTCTTCGCAACTTTATTGTATACCAATTACGTTCCTGTCAGAGTATGCTGATGTAATAGCTCCATATTTAGCAATAATATACAACCGCCCGCTCGATGAAAAGTCTGTACCTAAGGACTGCAAAACTTCACGGAGTGGTGGGACTGGCTGTGTTTCAGGACAGTCTAACGTCTCGTATAAGTACGCCAATTGCCCTATCTACAATGATGTCATTGATGACTTGCCAGGGGAGTGGTGAGAGGGAGAAGATACGCCACTCGCCTCATGTAAAAAATTTTCGAAAATTCAAAAATTGGTTGTAAATTCAAAAATTGAAGATGGGGAACGTAGCCTGTAAGTACAAAATCCGACATGAGGATCCAAGATGGCTGAGCTTGGAACAGTCTAACGCGTCCTATACGTCCACGAATCCAAGGCGGTGATAGAAAAAGGCAATCTTAGGTAGCCACCTGTGTGTACTAGGACAGTCCACAGTGTCATATAGGTCTACAGATTCCACATGGCTATCTATGTCTACTAGGTCTTATACTGAGAGCACGACTTGTCCTAATTTTACAATGCTGGAAAAATTTTAAAAAAGTGCAAGATGGTCTTTGTACAAAGAATAGAATCGAGACCTGAGTTTAAAATGACAGGAAGCTAAAAAGCCTTTAGTCTCCGCTAATGTTTCATTTAAGAGTCCATTTACCACAAGTTTGAAACTAAGTGCTGTAAACAATTGTGGCTCTATTTAAGATATAACCTTCCAGTTGGCATGCCGGTCAGGAATTTCACAGATTTGATGCCACTGGAGCACTGAAACCACATTGCCACCGCTCTAGTGTTCTGCTGGGCAATCCTGATCAGGAGACTACACCCCATTACTGCCAATCAATTCTGCACGCCACAGTGGTTTGGACATGAGTCAGTCAGCCACACGCTGGCCGCAGCGCACTCGCCACTACATTGCCTGGCCATATGACATCACACGGATCTCACTTTACTTATTTCTCTGACCCTGTCACCATTAGATAGTGTGTTGGCAGGTCCCTCAGCCCTCTACGCTGAGTCTCAGATGCTTGCATGGTATACCAGATACATGACTCAGTTGGATGACATTGGCCCACACAGTTCTATATATTTTCTCCCACGCAAGCTGAAACCTGGTGGGTCACTATCCATAGATGATCTGGTTTCTGCAGTATTAAAATACACTTAGACATGTTATTTACTCACAAATAAAAGCAGTCAAGCTTGCTATTTCAGTACTAAAGTAAGCAGACTGGCCTGCTATTTACATAAACCCACTACTCACGAGGAATGAAACACCACGTGGAAGGCACTAACATATTTTTGCCCCTGCAGGTAGAAACCAGTTATTCCCTCTTATAGATAAGAAACGGGGCATGTAGTGCCTTCAACTACCAAGTTTCATCTACATCTCAATATCATCCAACGATCCAATTTCAAACACACATCAAAATCGTCATCCGAAGACAGACGTTGATTAACGTAAATACAAGACTTCTAATGTTTAAACAATTACAGCTGTGTGTGTTGGCCGGCCGTGGTGGCCGAGCGGTTCTGGGCGCTCCAGTCTGGAACCGCGTGACCGCTACGGTCGCAGGTTCGAATCCTGCCTCGGGCATGGATGTGAGTGATGTCCTTAGGTTAGTTAGGTTTAATTAGTTCTAAGTTCTAGGCGACTGATGATCTCAGAAGTTAATTCGCATAGTGCTCAGAGCCATTTGAACCATTTTGTGTGTGTGTGTGTGTGTGTGTGTGTGTGTGTGTGTGTGTGTTGTAGCACAGAACAGGACAGTAAGTTTGATTTATCAAAACAGACACTGCTCCCACTGCCTAAGTACCGACAAACGCCTCTACATTGGATAGTGCACCACCAATGTAGGTAAATGCAACATCCTCTGCGCTGTTCAGGGTGGGTTTGGAACAGGACCGCCTCCAGCCAATGTAAACAGGATCTACCGCATCTAGCAGGCTCGGAGATTCAATATGGACCAGATATAAGGATACTCTTCCACTAAGTGCTCTACATGACGTCACAGACTCTGTGTAATATGCACGGAGACAAACAATTGCCCACATTCCAGGTGCTCGACGTGATATTAATCTATTGCGAGTTGCCCACTGTATGCTACAGGTGGTGAACACAATTGGATCCAAGCCACAACTTTCAGATGCATTCCTGAGACTACAAGATTTTACACATAAACACACACTAATTTTAAAACTGAACGGTTTCCGGCATCTTAGGCATCTGGAATGTGACGTTATTAACATTCCAGCACCCTGACATACTCCCCTAGCTATTTTTATCCGTATATACCTCCGCACACGATGAGCGTGATTTTTAAGAGGATGAAAGGCCAGAGTAGTAATCGCTTAGAGACTGCAAAGATCATGTACTTTAATTAACATCGGTTTTTCTTGCTGAATGTAGACTTTTGGTACGATAGAAAATTGTCAGTACTCGTATCCAGGCAGAGTTCTAGTTGGACAGTATGGGTAGGACAAGTGAAGATACATATAATAACACATCAAACACAATATCGATTCTGAGTGAGACAGATCCTTGATAGGCTTCCAGAGGAATATGGCGCCAAATGTTTATGAAATTCACGTCCATTTACAGTTCAACAACTGTGCTATTTTTCCTCCACTCTGATAGAATGACCGTCTTCGAAAGTATCAACCTACGCAATGATATCTAATGCCTTCGAGGCGCTCGTTGACATACAGAAACAGCTGTTTTTCCTCTAAAGTTAAGAAACAGGGCATGCAGTTTCAAGTAATTTTTAATGTCACGCAGTTATCTAATTTCAGCTACCTACAAGATGGTCATCCAGAGATCCTTGTAGATTATGATAAATATGAGGCTTTTAATGTTTCAATAATTATTACTGTGTGTGCGTGTTGTATGGTAGGAAAGCCCAGGAAAGTTTGTTTTTTAAACAAACATCAATGGGGCCTCCACTGCCGACGTGTTGACGTGTCACTGACCACCATAGAGCCCAACACTGCCACTGAGCTATTTCACAATGTTTATAGTACGATAGAAACTTTTTTATTTTTTGAAAAATCTGTGGAGGACGTCAGCAGATCGCAATTTCCTCAGATTTGCTCTCATGAGACCACTTCAGTCACAGGCTAAATGCGTGCAACTGTGAAGAGCTGACTGCGTCGTGCTGCAACCTCACTTCGAGTGATTGCCACTGCTGACTACTGAGGTACTTCTTCTCCATTTACCAAACGAAACGTACGCTGTATTCACATTCCAGTGAAGTGACTGTCGTTCTGCGAGAGCTGTGAGGTAGGTCTCAGCTGCATGATGGTAGTCCACACTAGTTCTGTGGCAACGACGTACCGGTTACACTGATATAGGGCTATTAATAACTCCTGCCCACAGCAGATCAGGCAACACTGCCTGGCAAAAACTGTGCTAGGAAGTGCACAGACTACGGGCTGGAAGGTTTCGGTTTCTGATCCCATGTCCGTCAGTCATAGGATATGTAACTGTCTTATGAGTTCATTCAACTCTGTTAATATTTCTATGTGTAAGATCAAATATTACAGCTGTGAATCGTAAATAGTGTTGCATTTTTCATGTAGTTTGCAGGAAAATAATTGAAACTATAGGCAGACTGAGCACACATCTTCTTGGATGTACGTTACCAACCCTTCTCCCAATATTCTTGTATGTAGAACTATAGTTTTTACAGCTTTAGTAAATGAATGGTTAATCTACAGTTCATCCCATAATAGGAGCATCTGGATGTTTTGTAAAAACTCTTTAACCAGGAATGCGTATATAAATATATTTTATAAGGTCAGTGAAATGTTCCCATAATCGTAAATAAATGTCTGTTCATGTCGTTTTTATTGAAACGATTCTGGTGTTATCGCTGCTGCGAGTAGTAGCTTGGAGATGTTGGTTGGCATTTATTCTAGAACTGAGATACTGTTTTATTTATTTGAATGTTACATTTAAATTACGCGATCATCTCCAGTAGCTTGCACAGTCGCTACACTGAGTGCTACATCAGCTGACACCACACCATGTAACGTGGTGCTAATTCCTCTATCAGTGGTTGCCACCATTCCGATCACTGCGCATTGAGTGGAACACATCGCTATGACAAAGTATTTGAATATGACGCTCTTTCTAGCACCCTAAGTTTTGGTCTAAGTCACCTCTTCCTGTCACAACACACGCGCATTTCTAAATGGAGATGACTTTACACTTATTATAATTACAGAATTGGATAGCAGTCCACTGTGCTGGAAGGAACGCGATGTAACTACGGTGGGAGCTATTTCCACTAATAAATCTCTGACTAGAACTATTGTAGTGGACAAACACTCCACTGTCACGATTGTCTGCCTTTTTTCACGTTTGGAATGCTGTCCATTATAAATGCTAAGAGCAGTCATCATACATAACAGTATAATGGAATCTTGAGTAGGGTAAACTTTACATAAGGCTGAAAAAATCTTATGGTGTGGTATGAAATACAAAAATGCTGTTGTCCTTTTGTGTGAAAGGTGCCCAAGGATTCTGATGCATTCTAAAACCCATGCTATATGAAACATTTTATGGCTTCAGCAGAGGAGCGTTTAACTAATAGAACACAGCATATTACACTGGATGGCAAATATGTCACATCTTATTATACATACATGACGTAGCAGATAAGATCGTTAACACTACAGGAATGTTTGGTGACAACATCGCTGTAGAAATATCGCAAGGAATTACAGAAAGTCAAGGGCAAAATGTATGTTATGGCCATAAACAAGCACATACGAAAGTGTAACAGAAATGGTTGAGGAACAGAAATGGAACTCCATGGAGAAATGGCCATGTAGTTCTTGCGGAACTGTCTTGGGCAAAGGGATGGAAGAAGGATACCACAAGTATGAGGGACTCCAAACACTTACCACAAAATTGTCGTATGCAGAATAGCGCACATATACAATGAATTTTACTACAAATTTATTGAATTGATTTGTGTTGTGTACATAGTTCCGCATAGTCAGCGCGTACACAACTTTCCCACTAGAACGCGCCCCACTAAGCACAACAGCGCAGGCGCAGCGCTCGTCCATCTCCGCACTACGAGATGGCGCTGTCTTAGAGACGGACCAAATTCTGCTTCCGCCGATCTGTGTATTAATACGTAACGCAGCCAATGAGATTGCTGCTAACGTAGAACCTTATCTCCTCGCGGATCACACTCACACATTGATACCTGAACACTTGAAGTGTTATAACAAGTGTACAGACCTCAGATTAGTCAGTCTACATTAGTCTGCAGTTATCTGTACCAGTCGATAGTCAAGTTTCAGTCTGCGCCTAATAAGATTACCATATTCCTGTACACAGCCATGAAGATAAATGTATAGAGACTTTGTCAAATATCAGATATATGTGAGGATAAGATTAACGTACCAAGACCAAAGGAACTTCAGATTGTCAATTGTAAATAGCATCCAGAATCAAGTTAGTAAGGTTTATGATTGTTATTATTTTAATAAATGTGTGTGAAAATTAATCAAGTTCTGTTTAAAGTTAGTCACCGTCAATCTGCTACTCTAAGCGTGCAAGTGGCATTTCTATCGTCTGACCTAACGGCAGGACATAAACACGTCACGATAAGACCACGAGACATATTGCTGACACTCGCCTACTTTGCTAGAGCGACAAGTCAAATAATCTGATGGTGTGTGTACCGAAGGTCTTACAGTACGCACACCACAATTTGTTTTTTGATAGTGGGTGTTGTATAGCATTACATAGAGAACTCTCAAATATTTCTAATATCAGATTGTGTATGTACATGGTCGTGAAACAAAAAGTCTCAGAGATGGATTATTCTGGTACAGTTTCATCTAACAGAAGAGTATAATTGATCGTCATTCTGGAGCATGATTTCCTATTACACATTAGGCACAGACTTGGCGATGTAGCTGCCATTGCCTCTACTACCGTTATGGTCGTGTTAACTATTCGTAATATCAAAGCTAGCTGACTTTGAATGAAGGCAAATACGAGATAATCATCACAAATGTTCTACAGATATGTAGTATTGCTGTGTCGAGAGCTGCGACAACATACGTGGTTGACAGAGAAACTTTGTCTGCTGAGTGTAATACAAGAAGAATAATTAAAGTCTGTTACAGACAAAGGTGGTAAAGGTGACTGTGGTAGATCTATGTCATGAAGGTGTTGGCTAAACTTAAACTTTATCTAGGGGATGTTGTCAACCAAAACAGTGGGAAAGCAACTCTAGAAACCATACAACGATGTATGGGATAATTTTCCCGAATTTTTGCTGTAACGAGGGGTAGTTGGTCATAGTTTGGCTGTAACATAGAAATGTATGGAGCATTTTGGCATAAAATTGCTATAACATGATGATGTATAGGATGAAGTGTCATGTAGTCACTATTGCACCAAGGTGGGTAGTTCCCATAAAGACAGAAAGACAGGCTTTCGAAAACTGTAACGTTCAGAAAAAGATTATGCAGACTATGCCCCAGCATGCATGTGTAATGAAGATGTGACTCCCCTGTGTAAAGTTTGTGACTCGCCAGTGCTGCATAGACACCCACCAGAAGCGTATGAACTACCATCTGACGGTCAAAATTTGGATTACTGTCCCCGCCAACAACAGGTCCAAGAAACCACAAATTTTCATCCGCTGCAGTGAAATCTAACTTCCCTTATGTACTAGAGAGATTACCGAGATTACAGATTACCGCTCCTGCATGTGAACGCATTGGAAACCAAACAATATGGTGAAAGCAAAGTAAACTGACATGATTCCTGTAATATCACTCAAGAATTCATATAGCATATAGAGAGCATAGTCTCAAATTGTCACTAGAATGAAAGATTTTTAAGGAGCACCGCTCACAACAGTATTGACCACATCAATAAAATCGAAAATAAAACAAAAATATTAAAAAGCACTGGTTACAATGAAAGCCATAAAACCCATTGTAACCTGCAATAAGGAGGCCCATAGATGTTCTGTGATGTAAAGGCCGCAACACCCCCCCCCCCCCCCAAAAAAAACCTAGTAATTTAATTTCAAAATTGTAAAACAGAAAGTAACCATAAAGTTAGCATTAGACAACAACAACCTTTGTGGTGTAAACAGAGAGCCGCGTTTCAGTGTCCAAAAGATCGCCTTTGTATCTTCATGCAAATCCTCGGGTGGCGCGCCCCTAAGCCCGGACCGTCGTAAATTTTGTCATGGGGATTTGGGATGTCGGGCCATTAATACTTTATATATTCTATTCAATTTAACGGTGGTTTCCGCTCTTTTAATTGCAGAGCTTTGTCCTTGTATGTAGGTCCCACTCTGCGAGAGGCTTTCTGGCAGGCCTAGGATAGAAGAGGATAACCTGTGCAGGCATTGTACCAGGAAAGTACTATTTAAATATATTTTAACCTCAGTTAAGCATCTTTTGTGGGCTCACACATTAAGGTTCGTATAGGGGATTTTTTTCCGAGAATTTCTGTTGGTTCTTTCAGTTCTGGTTTTGTTAACCACTGTGAACAGATGTGGTTACTGTTTTACAATTTTCAGATGCACATGAAGATAGGATACATTACCTGGAACGGGGATGTGCTTTCAGTTTTATAAATAAATAATTTATGCAACTGTAGCGGATTTTGTCATTGACAATTTAGATACTTTGCTCTGCCCTTAATGTATGCCGGCCGGGGTGGCCGAGCGGTTCTAGGCGCTACAGTCTGGAACTGCGCGACCGCTACGGTCGCAGGTTCGAATCCTGCCTCGGGCACGGATTATATTTAAGTAGTTCTAAGTTGTAGGGGACATGACCTCAGAAGTTAAGTCCATAGTGCTCAGAGCCATTTGAACCACTTGAACCTTACTGTTTAAATCCAGTGGGAAATGTTTCGTTCATTTTGTTTTATTATTTACATTCTAACATTCCATTTTTTAATCGAAGTTTAATTTTTTATGCAGCTTTTACATTATGACTTATTAATATTAAAAAAATTATCTGTACGTCAGGGCACCCACACCATTCATGACGGCAGTCTGCGTCTGTTTAACGCATAGCTTCGTCCTTTAATTGTTAGTTGAATGGCGCAGCTATTTCAGGTGCATTATCACGCCGGAATTGTTGTAACATCATACAGCGAACCGAAGAATTGCAGCGCCGGCGGCAGGTGGAGAAATGTGGGGTCCCCCGGAATAGATCAGGCGTGCAAAACACGCAGGAAGCGGCTACAAGGGTAGCGGAGTCGTGTGGAGTGCACATGCGGGTTTTTTAGGTTAGAGAATTCCCTCCCTATGTCCGACAAGACGCCTCCTGAGACGCGGCAGGGTAGGAGTAGGCAAAATGCAACAGGGAATAACAATATTAATGTGCTAATAGTAAACTGCAGGAGCGTCTATAGAAAGGTCCCAGAATTGCTCTCATTGATAAACGGTCACAATGCCCATATAGTACTAGGGACAGAAAGTTGGCTGAAACCAGACGTAAACAGTAATGAAATCCTAAACTCAGATTGGAATGTATACCGCAGAGACAGGCTGTACAGTGAAGGGGGAGGCGTGTTTGTAGCGATAAGAAGTGCAATAGTATCGAAGGAAATTGACGGAGATCCTAAATGTGAAATAATTTGGGTGAAGGTCACGGTTAAAGCAGGCTCAGGCATGGTATTTGGATGTCTTTATAGGCCCCCTAGCTCAGCAGCTGTTGTGGCTGAGCTCCTGAAGGATAATTTGGAAAATATTTCGAGTAGATTTCCCCACCATGTTATAGTACTGGGTGGAGAGTTTAATTTGCCGGATATATACTGGGAGACTCAAACATTCACAACGGGTGGCAGGGACAAAGAATCCAGTGAAATTTTTTTAAGCGCTTTATCTGAAAATTACCTTGAGCAGTTAAACAGAGAACCGACTCGTGGCGATAACATATTAGACCTTCTGGTGACAAACAGACCCGAACTATTTGAAACAGTTAACGCAGAACAGGGAATCAGCGATCATAAAGCGGTTACTGCATCGATGATTTCAGCCGTAAATAGAAATATTAAAAAAGGTAGGAAGATTTTTCTGTTTAGCAAAAGTGACAAAAATTAGATTACAGAGTACCTGAGGGCTCAACACAAAAGTTTTGTCTCAAGTACAGATAGTGTTGAGGATCAGTGGACAAAGTTCAAAACCATCGTACAATATGCTTAGATGAGTATGTGCCAAGCTAGATCATAAGAGATGGAAGAGAGGCATCGTGGTACAACAACCGAGTTAGAAAACTGCTGCGGAAGCAAAGGGAACTTCACAGCAATCATAAACATAGCCAAAGCCTTGCAGACAAACAAAAATTACGCGAAGCGAAATGTAGTGTCAGGAGGGCTATGCGAGAGGCGTTCAATGAATTCGAAAGTAAAGTTCTATCTACTGACTTGGCAGAAAATCCTAAGAAATTTTGGTCTTATGTCAAAGCGGTAGGTGGATAAAAACAAAATGTCCAGACACTCTGTGACCAAAATGGTACTGAAACAGAGGATGACAGACTAAAGGCCGAAACACTAAATGTCTTTTTCCAGAGCTGTTTCACAGAGGAAGTCTGCACTGTAGTTCCTTCTCTACATTGTCGCACAGATGACAAAATGGTAGATATCGAAATAGACGACAGAGGGATAGAGAAACAATTAAAATCGCTCAAAAGAGGAAAGGCCGCTGGACCTGATGGGATACCAGTTCGATTTTACACAGAGTACGCGAAGGAACTTGCCCCCCTTCTGGCAGCGGTGTACCGTAGGTCTCTAGAAGAGCGTAGCGTTCCAAAGGATTGGAAAAGGGCACAGGTCATCCCCGTTTTCTAGAAGGGACATCGAACAGATGTGCAGAACTATAGACCTATATCTCTAACGTCGATCAGTTGTAGAATTTTGGAACACGTATTATGTTCGAGTATAATGACTTTTCTGGAGACTAGAAATCTACTCTGTAGGAATCAGCATGGGTTTCGATAAAGACGATCGTGTGAAACCCAGCTCGCGCTATTCGTCCACGAGACTCAGAGGGCCATAGACACGGGTTCACAGGTAGATGCCGTGTTTCTTGGCTTCCGCAAGGCGTTCGATACAGTTCCCCACAGTCGTTTGATGAACAAAGTAAGCGCATATGGACTATCAGACCAATTGTGTGATTGGATTGAAGAGTTCCTAGATAAAAGAACGCAGCATGTCATTCTCAATGGAGAGAAGTCTTCCGAAGTAAGAGTGATTTCAGGTGTGCCGCAGGGGAGTGTCGTAGGACCGTTGCTATTCACAATATACATAAATGACCTTGTGGATTACATCGGAAGTTCACTGAGGCTTTTCGCGGATGATGCTGTGGTATACCGAGAGGTTGTAACAATGGAAAATTGTACTGAAATGCAGGAGGATCTGCAGCGAACTGACGCATGGTGCAGGGAATGGCAATTGAATCTCAATGTAGACAAGTGTAATGTTCTGCGAATACGTAGAAATATAGGTCCCTTATCATTTAGCTACAATATAGTAGGTCAGCAACTTGAAGCAGTTAATTCCATAAATTATTTGGGAGTACGCATTAGGAGTGATTTAAAATGGAATGATCATATAAAGTTGATCGTTGGTAAAGCAGATGCCAGACTGAGATTCATTGGAAGAACCCTAAGGAAATGCAATCCGAAAGAAAAGGAAGTAGGTTACAGTACGCTTGTTCGCCCACTGCTTGAATACTGCTCAGCAGTGTGGGATCCATACCAGATGGGGTTGATAGAAGAGATAGAGAAGATCCAACGAGGAGCAGCGCGCTTCGTTACAGGATCATTTAGTAATCGCAAAAGCGTTACGGAGATGATAGATAAACTCCAGTGGAAGACTCTGCAGGAGAGACGCTCATTTGTTGAAGTTTCGAGAACATACCTTCACCGAAGAGTCAAGCAGTATATTGCTCCCTCCTACGTATATCTCGCGAAGAGACCATGAGGATAAAATCAGAGAGATTAGAGCCCACTCAGAAGCCTACCGACAATCCTTCTTTCCACGAACAATACGAGACTGGAATAGAAGGGAGAACCGATAGAGGTACTCAAGGTATCCTCCGCCACACACCGTCAGGTGGCTTGCGGAGTATGGATATAGATGTAGACGAAACTAACAAAAGCGATGAATCACAAATTATGACACTGGCGGTCGAAAAGCAGACCGTTGTTACTTATATCTGATAAAATAGGATTTCCACATCTTGCTGAAAGGAACCTTCATCTCTATTAATAATGTCATCGGATAATCGTATTTCGATGGATGCCTTAAGTGCATAATCCCTGTAACGGGAAGCCGGAGCAATAATTTGCGTTTCTTAAAATGTCGTATTATCTGCTTCCTTGAGACAATGTTCAGCGACGGCAGATTTTTTCCGGCTAGAGGAAATGTACGTAATGTTGATGTTCCATACAACGGCCATGAACCGTACGAATTTTGTCCAGTATAATCCTTTCCGCAATCATAAGGAATTTTATTTACTCCAGGCCTCCTCACTCCCAAATCTTCTTTAAAAGATCGAAGACGAGTTGTAGTTTTGGCGAAAGGACACAAAAAAATGGAAATGAGCGTTTGGCGTCATTGGCGGGGAGGCCCGTTACGGGGCAGGTTCGCGCCTTGGTCCAGGTCTTATTATTACATTCGATGCCACACTGGGCGACCTGCGCGCCGTATGGGGATGAAATGATGACGAAGACAACACTACACCCAGTCCCTGAGCGGAGAAAATCCCCGACCCAGCCGGGAATCGAACCCGGGCCCCTTAGGGTGGCAGTCCGTCACGCTGACACCGCCTTTTTTTATTATTTTTTAGAGGCAACCAGCTCTCTGTCCGAACACGCTGAGCTACCTTGCTGGCACCATTCAGCTATCGGGGCGGACCGAAAGGACACAGTTCCGGCGTGGTTGTCCACCTGAAATCTCATTTGAAGTTGACGGCTTTCTTACTCATGAAAGATCTATGTAAATACAGCGGAATACTACCTTGTAAAAAAAACATTAAAAAAGAGATTCTCTAAGTTAAATACAACACTTAATGTAGTACGTCTAATATTTGCCTATATTACCTAACGACCGAGAAAATGGAATATAAGTGATTATGTTGTAACTTAAAATATCGTTGGGAATGTCTCACGAAGATACAGGTTTTTAAATATAATGGAAACTGCGAACTTGGCAGTGCTTCACACGATTGATATAAATGTATGGTAATTGGATATACGTCCTAGTATCCTTCTCCCACCACTTTCTGTCCATTTCCTCCTTCACCCTCTCTATGCCCATCTTCTCCTACTTCTCCTCTCTCTGTCCATCACCTCCTCCCCTTTCTATCTATCCATCTCTTCCTTCCCCTGTTCTCCCTCCACCTCCCCCCTCTCTCTTCCCTCTCCGTCATCCCCCTCTCTATGTCCATTTCTTGCCCACCTCTCTGCTCTGTCCATGTCCTCTCCCACCACCACCCCCCCCCCCCCCCCCCCGCCAACCTCGAGCGCCTTGTGTATTATTGTTGGAAAAGGAACATTGATTGGGATCTGATCTCGCTTAAAGTGAATGGGTTTATCAGTTGGGACCATTGGTATACGTGGTTTGAGAGAGCTTCAGCTGATGGATCCTTGAGGATGTAAGCTTCAATGACAGCATTTCGCATAGTTTTTCGGATGGTTCAGGTTCCATAGTAGTATTTTAATCACAAGCCATAGAGCGATAAATACGACTTTCCTTTTTTCTGTTAAAACACTGTGAGGAAGAAAACGAAACATCACATTGTTGTCATACAATTTTTGTTTGACATTGTATAGTATGTGTGAGAGAAACAATTTGTCTACTAGTTCAAATGCTCTGCTGCCATAGTTAAAACTGCCTCCGAGAAACATCCCATATCGCAGATTTTCACAGCCCGCCAAACTCTTTCTTGCAGACACATTTAACAGAGAACTCGTAGTTTATATATATATATATATATATATATATATATATATATATATATATATATATATTCATATATATATAATCTCCCATGTCTGTCACATGGTATCTTGGATTATCATGTAAAAGTTTGAATTCAATCAATCAACAATTTTTCGAGATTTTTGCTAGCAACTTTCCTCCTTTATATTAAATATATATTTTTATGTACCCAATGTAGTGAAAACATCTGTAGAATATGTTCATCTGAATGTTTATTGAAGTATTTCAGTATTATTATATTATATGTTAAAGTGTTATACAGGGTGAGCCACTATCTATTGCCCCCTAGAATAACTCCGGAAGTATGACAGCAGCTGAAAAGTTTGTGGGACAAGTGTTGCATGGGACAGTGGGAGCCATAATATGACGTTGGTTTTTTGTTGCTACGTGGGTCGCGTCAGAGATATGAAGGTCAACTTTTTTTTAATGGCATGCTATAGTTTAGCACTTATTTTCTGAAAGCAGCTATTGAGACGAATCCAATGATGTGTAACAAGTTAATTTAAGTTAGATTAAGTAGAGTGTAAGCTTAGGGACCGATGGCCTCACCAGTTTGGTCCCATAGGAAGTAACCACAAGTTTCCAAAATAGGTCACAATAAAGCCCTGTTTATTACTAAAACACGTGGTTGCCGTTTGGGTAAAGCAAATAACTAATAGATTCATGAGGTTACAAGTAAACTGTATCACAGTACATAATAATAGCTGGGGAAAGCGGATTAACTTGGAATGGATGTGATGATAAGGAAGGATTTTAACTATGCGCACATAAACCGTCAGTGCTTGCTGAAATAACTACATGAATGAAGGATCAGACACAAAAAAGGACACATATCTATCAGTTCTCATGGCAAAGCGCATGTTGAGTTGAAATTGTTGAATGCATACATGAATTCAGAACGCCAAAACATAACTCAATCAATGGACTGCAAATTTCGCTCATCTGTGCTACACATGCTTACCACACTTTTGACAATCAGGGGCAGAGAATGACTGCAATGGTAGTTGAAAACCTGACTGCAGCTCGTCATCTGTGAACACAATGCTGCGCACCTGGAATGAAGTGTTATCTTCGAGAACCTATTCAGAATTCTTCCCTCTCGATGCTGTATCCTAGAACATCTCTTTCTTCTGTGTTCTCCAACCTGGTTCAAAATAGCGTCGCACCACCAGCATTCGAGTCAAAGGCCCTGGTTTTTAGAACTAGTAGTTTTATGCCACCGTTGCCGTCCTTCCCCTGTGGCGCTTCGTATTACCACAATCGGAAAGCAAACTCAACTCGACAGAAAGATTACACCTGCCGCGTCACAATAGAAAGAAGTGAAATAAGGTGTACTGGTAATTTTTGCAACCTGTGGTACACTAGCTACTGGCCATTAAAATTGCTACACCACGCAGATGACGTGCTACAGACGCGAAATTTATCGACAGGAAGAAGATGCTGTGATATGAAAATGTTTAGTTTTTCAGAGCAACCACACAAGGCTGGCGCCGGTGGCGACACCTACAACGTGCTGACATGAGGAAAGTTTCCAACTGATTTCTCATACACAAACAGCAGTTGACCGGCGTTGCCTGGTGAGACGTTGTTGTGATGCTTCGTGTAAGGAAGAGAAATGCATACCATCACGTTTCCGACTTTGATAAACGTCGGATTGTAGCTTATCGCGATTACGGTTTATCGTATCGCGACATTGCTGCTCGCGTTAGTCGAGATCCAATGACCGTTATCAGAATATGGAATCGGTGGGTTCAGGAGGGTAATAGGGAACGCCGTGCTGGATCCCAACGGCCTCGTATCACTAGCAGTCGAGATGACAGGGATTTTATCCGCATGGCTGTAAAGCATCGTGCAGCCAGGTCTCGATCCCTGAGTCAACAGATGGGGCGACTGCAAGACAACAACCATCTGGACGAACAGTCCGACGACGTGTGCAGCAGCATGGACTATCAGCTCGGAGACCATGGCTGCGGTTACCCTTGACTTGCAACACAGACAGGAGCGCCTGTGATAGTGTACTGAACGACGAACCTGGGTGCACGAATGGCAAAACGTCATTTTTTCGGATGAATCCAGGTTCTGTTTACAGCATCATGATGGTTACATCCGTGTTTGACGACATCGCGGTGAGCGCACATTGGAAACGTGTATTCGTCATCGCCATACTGGTGTATCACCCGTGATGGTATGGAGTGCTATTGGTTACACGTCTCGGTCACCTCTCGTTCGCATTGACGGTACTTTGAGCAGTGAACGTTACATTTCAGATGTGTTACGACCCGTGGCTCTACCCTTCAGTCGATCCCTGCGAAACCCTACATTTCAGCAGGATAATACACCCATGTGTACCCGTGATCTAGGGGTACAGCCGGCACGGTAGCTCAGCGTGTTCGGTCAGAGGGCTAGGTGCCCTCTGTAATAAAAAAACTGAGTTAATGGATCAACAACGAACTGAAACGGGTGTCTTTCGACGTCGGCCCAGAGCAGATACAACGAACAAAAACGAACAAAATGAGATTTAAAAAAAAGAAGGGTAGCGTCTTTGATTCATAATCAAAACGTCTTCGGTCCCGGGTTCGATCCCGGCCACTGCCTAAATTTTGATAAATAATCAGCAATGGCGGCCGAAGACTTCCGGCATAAGAAGTCAGCCTCATTCTGCCAACGGCCTTGTCAAAGAGGGCGGAGGAGCGGATAGAGGTTCACGTCACTCTCTTGTCCTAGGGGTGGGAAATTGCTCCTAAAGGCGGAAGAATCAGCAATGATCAACGACATGACGATGCAGAAGGCAACGGAAACCACTGCATTAAAGACACGTAACGTGTATCCACAGGACATGTGGCCTGTAATTGAGGAAGTGTCATGATGATCTCTCCATTGGCAAAAGATTCCGGAATAGTCCCCCATTCGGATCTCCGGGAGGGGATTGCCAAGGGGGAGGTTACCATGACAAAAAGATTGAAGAATCAACGAAAGGATAACGTTCTACGAGTCGGGGCGTAGAATGTCAGAAGCTTGAACGTGGTAGGGGTACTAGAAAATCTGAAAAGGGAAATGCAAAGGCTAAATCTAGATATAGTAGGGGTCAGTGAAGTGAAGTGGAAGGAAGACAAGGATTTCTGGTCAGATGAGTATCGGGTAATATCAACAGCAGCAGAATATGGTATAACAGGTGTAGGATTCGTTATGTATAGGAAGGTAGGGCAGAGGGTGTGTTACTATGAACAGTTCAGTGACCGGGTTGTTCTAATTAGAATCGACAGCAGACCAACACCGACAACGATAGTTCAGGTATACATGCCGACGTCGCAAGCTGAAGATGAATAGATAGAGAAAGTGTATGAGGATATTGAAAGGGTAATGCAGTATGTAAAGGGGGTCGAAAATCTAATAGTCATGGGCGACTGGAATGCAGTTGTAGGGGAAGGAGTAGAAGAAAAGGTTGCAGGAGAATATGGGCTTGGGACAAGAAATGAAAGAGGAGAAAGACTAATTGAGTTCTGTAACAAGTTTCTGCTAGTAATAGCAAATACCCTGTTCAAGAATCACAAGAGAAGGAGGTATACTTGGAAAAGACCGTGAGATACGGGAAGATTTCAATTACATTACATCATGGTCAGATAGAGATTCCGAAATCAGATACTGGATTGTAAGGCGTACCCAGGAGCAGATATAGACTCAGATCACAGTATAGTAGTGATGAAGAGTAGGCTGAAGTTCAAGACATAATCAGGAAGAATCAATACGCAAAGAAGTGGGATACGGAAGTACTAAGAAATGACGAGATACGTTTGAAGTTCTCTAACGCTATAGATACAACAATAAGGAATAGCGCAGTAGGCAGTACAGTTGAAGAGGAATGGACATCTCTAAAAAGAGCCATCACAGAAATTGGGAAGGAAAATGTTGTGACTTGGCAAGACAGCCAAGCCACTAGGAGGTGAAGCCGAAAGGCACCCGTTTAAGCTCACGCAGGCTGGCGTGAGGTCTGGAACAGTTAAAGGAGTTGAGTCTAGTAAAATAAGTACGTAGCTGCTGGAATACTTAACTTTAATCCATAATTGGTGAACATCGGTCGGACGGTACATGCATCACAAGATAAATAGCAAATGATAATGGCGCCTTGCTAGGTCGTAGCAAATGACGTAGCTGAAGGCTATGCCAACTATCGTCTCGGCAAATGAGAGCGTAATTTGTCAGTGAACCATCGCTAGCAAAGTCGGCTGTACAACTGGAGCGAGTGCTAGGAAGTCTCTCTAGACCTGCCGTGTGGCGGCGCTCGGTCTGCAATCACTGGCAGTGGCGACACGCGGGTCCGACATATACCAACGGACCGCGGCCGATTTAAAGGCTACCACCTAGCAAGTGTGGTGTCTGGCGGTGACACCACAGAAAACATAGGTACAAAGAAGGTAGCTGCGAAGAAACCTTGGGTAACAGAAGAAATACTTCAGTTGATTGATGAAAGGAGGAAGTACAAACATGTTCCGGCAAAATCAAGAATACAGAAATACAAGTCGCTGAGGAATGAAATAAATAGGAAGTGCTGGGAAGCTAAGACGAAATGGCTGCAGGAAAAATGTGAAGGCATCGAAAAAGATATGATTGTCGGAAGGACAGACTCAGCATACAGGAAAGTCAAAACAACCTTTGGTGACATTAAAAGCAACGGTGGTAACATTAAGAGTGCAACGGGTATTCCACTGTTAAATGCAGAGGAGAGAGCAGATAGGTGGAAAGAATACATTGAAAGCCTCTATGAGGGTGAAGATTTGTCTGATGTGATAGAAGAAGAAACAGGAGTCGATTTAGAAGAGATAGGGGATCCAGTATTAGAATCGGAATTTAAAATAGCTTTGGAGGACTTACGGTCAAATAAGGCAGAAGGGGTAGATAACATTCCATCAGAATTTCTAAAATCATTGGGGAAAGTGGCAACAAAACGACTATTCACGTTGGTGTGTAGAATATATGAGTCTGGCGACATACCATCTGACTTTCGGAAAAGCATCACCCACACAATTCCGAAGACGGTAAGAGCTGACAAGTGCGAGAATTATCGCACAATCAGCTTAACAGCTCATGCATCGAAGCTGCTTACAAGAATAATATACAGAAGAATGGAAAAGAAAATTGAGAATGCGCTAGGTGACGATCGGTTTGGCTTTAGGAATAGTAAAGGGACGAGAGAGGCAATTCTGACGTTACGGCTAATAATGGAAGCAAGGCTAAAGAAAAATCAAGACACTTTCATAGGATTTGTCGACCTGGAAAAAGCGTTCGACAATATAAAATGGAGCAAGCTGTTCGAGATTCTGAAAAAAGTAGGGGCAAGCTATAGGGAGAGACGGGTCATATACAAAATGTACAACAACCAAGAGGGAATAATAAGAGTGGACGATCAAGAACGAAGTGCTTGTATTAAGAAGGGTGTAAGACAAGTCTGTAGCCTTTCGCCCCTACTCTTCAATCTCTACATCGAGGAAGCAATGACGGAAATAAAAGGAAGGTTCAGGAGTGGAATTAAAATACAAGGTGAAAGGATATCAATGATACGATTCGCTGATGACATTGCTATTCTGAGTGAAAGTGAAGAAGAATTAAATGATCTGCTGAACGGAATGAATAGTCTAATGAGTACACAGTATGGTTTGAGAGTAAATCGGAGAAAGACGAAGATAATGAGAAGTAGTAGAAATGAGAACAGCGAGAAACTTAACATCAGGATTGATGGTCACGAAGTCAATGAAGTTAAGGAATTCTGCTACCAAGGCAGTAAAATAACCAATGACGGACGGAGCAAGGAGGACATCAAAAGCAGACTCGCTATGGCAAAAAAGGCATTTCTGGCCAAGAGAAGTCTACTAATATCAAATAGCGGCCTTAATTTGAGGAAGAAATTTCTGAGGATGTACGTCTGGAGTACAGCATTGTATGGTAGTGAAACATGGACTGTGGGAAAACCGGAACAGAAGAGAATCGAAGCATTTGAGATGTGGTGCTATAGACGAATGTTGAAAATTAGGTGGACTGATAAGGTAAGGAATGAGGAGGTTCTATGCAGAATCGGAGAGGAAAGGAATATGTAGAAATCACTGATAAGGAGAAGGGACAGGATCATACGACCTCTGCTAAGACATGAGGGAATGACTTCCATGGTACTAGAGGGAGCTGTAGAGGGCAAAAACTGTAGAGGAAGACAGAGATTGGAATACGTCAAGCAAATAATTAAGGACGTAGGTTGCAAGTGCTACTCTGAGATGAAGAGGTTAGCACAGGAACGGAATTCGTGGCGGGCCGCATCAAACCAGTCAGTAGACTGATGACCAAAAAAAAAAAAAAATACACGACCGCATGTTGCAGGTCCTCTACGGGCCTTTCTGTATACAGAAAGTGTTCGACTGCTGCCCTGGCCAGCAGATTCTCCAGATCTCTCACCAATTGAAAACGTCTGGTCAATGGTGACCGAGCGACTGGCTCGTCACAATACGCCAGTTACTACTCTTGATGAACTGTGGTATCGTGTTGAAGCTGCATGGGCAGCTGTACCTGTACACGCCATCCAAGCTCTGTTTGACTCAATGCCCAGGCATATCAAGGCCGTTATTACGGCCAGAGGTGGTTGTTCTGGGTATTGATTTCTCAGGATCTATGCACCCAAACTGCATAACAATGTAATCACATGTCAGCTCTAGTATAATATATTTGTCAAATGAATATCCGTTTATCATCTGCATTTCTTCTTAGCGTACCAATTTTAATGGCCAGTAGTGTATTTAATTTTGTGAATTAATTGAGATCAGCTTTAATTCAATTGTCTCATTGAATTTACTGCGTTCTGAATTAGGATATGGAGCAGTTTTGGGAAAACCATACCATAACAGCTCGTATTATGTCTGATCGGCAGTGCCCCACCACCTGAAAGCCACTCTCTGGCTGCGATTAAATGTGCTGATATCGAGTGTCATGCCGATCCTACAATCAACTGTTGCACTGACAGCAATATAAAGACTGATTTCCCTCTAGGAGGGAGGACGAGGAGATTGGTATTTAAAGTCCCGTCAACAACGAGGTCATTAGAGACGAAGCACAAGCTCGGGTTAGGGAAGGATGGGGAGAAAATCAGCCCTGCCCTTTCAGCGGAACCATCCCGGCATTTGCCTGAAGCGATTTAGGGAAATCACAGAAAACCTAAATGAGGTTCCTACTAGGCTACAAAGTTACTGTTTATCATATGGCGCTACGGAATACACACATATGCATACGCAATGAGTGTGCAGGTTAAAGTTTAAATTTGATAACCAGATCGAGGACTCCGTGTCACTTCATGCAATCTTTCAGTTCTCCTTTAACAACTGCACTTCCTCAGGATATGCCAATTCCCTTGTCCTCTTCCGACCTGGGTCGGTAAAGACGCAGAATATCTAACACTGGAAACTTTGTCGTTGAGTCTTGAAGTAGGCTCCTCTTCTGTGGCGTGTGTTCATTTAAAACTTTATTTCCACTTCTCGAAGGCAACGAGAACGTTTCTGAATCTGAAGATTGACTCAGTGTTGCTTGCGCGTGTTCAGGTGTATAGCCGGTCGATTCTTGAAAGTGTTACTCATAAATGAGTTCTTATGGGTCTACATCTTCTTAAGAATTTGCACTTCAACATCTTTTCTTCTGCTTTCCGGAGGATAATATTGAATAGAACAGACAACAAGTGACTGGGATTAAATCTGGGACTGCCAGTAGTGGCCCTCATCTCCTCATTCAGTGGTGGTCAGAGGAACTAGAGCTCCTCGTTAGAGAAAAACGAAATGCATTCCTTCAGTGGTTGAATGATAAATCAGAAGAAACAGGGTCAATATACAAGGAAAAGAAGAATGAAGTGATGAAAAAAATAAGGATGGCAAAAAATGAAGCATGGGAAAGAACATGTGCCAAGGTGAATAGCAAATTAGGATTTGGGAGAGCAAAAGAAGCATGGTCAGTATTGAAAGGACTTCGACAGGATACAAAAAGCAAAACTAATCTCCAGCTGATAACACAAAAGGAATGGAAAGATTATTTCCAAAAATTATTAAATGAGGACAGAGAAGAAGGCTAGAAGAAGGAACAGGGGAAGATAAAGGACATGAAGATGATGACATCCAGATTTTAGAAACTGAAGTACTTCAGGCGTTGAGAACAGGAAAGAATGGTAAATCACCGGGACCAGGCAATATCAATCTGGAGTGTCTGAAATATGGTGAGGACAAAATTGTGAAACTAATAACACAGCTCTTCAACAAAATGATACATGGAGATTCAATACCCAACGAGATGAAGCTAGGTTACATTAATACAATATTTAAGAAAGGGGATCGCAAAATTTGTTCAAACTATCGAGGAATTTGTGTTACAAACACATTAACGAGAACTTTTGCGAAAGTAATTAAAAACAAACTGGAAAAAAATTTACAACCCAAGAAGAACAATGTGGATTCACGGCTGGGAGATCATGTGTGGACCATATTTTCACATTAGGACAGATTTTGGGGAAACATAGGGAAAAATAAAAAAATATAGGATTAATTTTCATAGATCTATAAAAAGCGTATGATACTGTTCCAAGAAAATTACTTTGGAGAGCACTACATATGGCAAACATAAACCCTTCCTTGATTAAAATAATACAACAGATGTATAAAGATAACATTTGCCAAGTTAAAGTTGGTAATAAACTTTCACAGAAATTTAGAACAAGCAAAGGCCTTTTACAGGGCTGTCCCATGTCACCATCATTATTTAAAATCTATATAGATATTAGCCTTAGAACATGGTCTCGTAAATGTAATAGTATGGGATTAGAAATAAGAGATGGAGTGTAACTATGTCATTTATTATTTGCTGATGATCAAGTAGTCGTAGCACAAGATGGGGAGGATGCTAACTATATGTGCAATCAACTAGCAGTAGCATACAAAACTTGGGGTTTGAAGATTAATTACCAAAAAACAGAATACGTGACTAATGATTCAGATGAGCTATACATTGAAGGAAAGAAAATCAAAAAGATAAACACTTTCTGTTATTTGGGATCCATTTTAGAAATCGAGGGAAAATCAGAGTCAGAAATCAATAAAAGAATTAGTAGCGGATGGAGGGTCATTGGGATGCTTAACTCAGTCTTATGAAGCAGGAATGTAATGAGCAGAATTAAAAAATTAATATACAAATCCATATTAGAGAGTGTGGTTCTGTATGGAACGGAGACTTGGACAATTAACATGAAGCACATTAAAAAATTACAAGCTCTAGAGATGGACTTTTGGAGAAGATCGGCAAGAATCTCCAGGAAAGAAAAGATAAGGAACACCGAAGTAATAAGAAGAATGGAAATAAAAGAAAGAAAATATGACGTAATGGATAGGAAGAAATTACAGTGGTACGGGCATGTACGACGAATGGAGGAAGCCAGAATACCAAAATTGATACTGGAGTGGGAACCGGAGGGGAGAAGAAGAAGAGGACGACCTGTGACCACCTGGCTCCAAAATGTACAGCACACAATGAGGAGAATGGGCGCAGAGGAAGAGGACACGCAAGATCGAAACACCTGGAGAAATATTTTGAGAGTATAGTTTAAGAACGTTTATTGTTTGTATTGTAATTTCCAAGTAAATTACTATGTTGGAGATAAGCCTCTGTAATGAGGAAAAGCTCAAAAATAATAATAAATTAAATCTGGGACTGCCAGTAGTGGCCCTCATCTCCTCATTCAGACGTACACCTGTTCCAGTTTTATGTGCTCTGTTTACCCTCTCAGAGGTACAATATGCTGTAGGTAGTAAGCATATGACATCGTGTAGAATATCTGCGCTTATTCCCCAGTTTTCCCCCATTTTGAGAAGTAGATATACACTTGGGCCTAGCTTCTTTGACAGGTACGTGAAGTGTCTAATTGAAGGCGATATCTAGGTACACTATGTGATCAGAAGTATACGGACACCTGGCTGAAAATGACTTAAAAGTTCGTGGCGCCCTCCATCGGTAATGCGGGAATTAAATATGGTGTTGGCCCACCCTTAGCCTTGATTACAGCTTCCACTCTCTCAGGCATACGGTCAGTCAGGTGCTGGAATGTTTCTTGGAGAATGACAGCCCATTCTTCATGGAGTGCTGCATTGAGAAGAGGTATCGATGTCGGTCGGTGAGGCCCGGCACGTCCCAAAGGTGTACTATAGGATTCATGTCAGGATTCTGTACAGGCCAGTCCGTTATAGTGATGTTATTGTCGTGCAGCCACTTCGCCACAGGCCGTGCATTATGAACAAGTGCTCCATCGTGTTGAATGATGCAATCGCCAACACCGAATTGCTCTTCAACAGCAAGAAGGAGCTTAAAACTTAACATAGGCCTGTGCCGTCTAAGTGTTATTCAAAACAACAAGGGGTGGAAGTCCCCTCCATGAAAAACACGACCACACCATAATACCACCGTCTCGGAATTTTACTGTTGCCACTACACACCCTGGCAGATGACGTTCACCGGGCGTTTGCCATACCCACACCCTGCCATCGGATCGCCACATCGTGTACCGTGATTCGTCAGTCCACACGACGTTTTTCCTCTGCTCAACGTCCAATGTTTACGCTCCTTACCCCAAGAGAGGCGTAGTTTGGCATTTACCGGTGTGATGTGTGGCTTATGAACAGCCGCTCGACCATGAATTCCAAGTTTCCTCACCTCCCTCCTAACTGTCATAGTACGAGGTGCATTCAAGTTCTAAGGCCCCCGATTTTTTTTCTAATTAACTACATCGATGAAACTGGCGTTACTTCTCGACGTAATCGCCCTGTAGACGTACACATTTTTCACAACGGTGACGCCATGATTCCATGGCAGCGGCGAAGGCTTCTTTAGGAGTCTGTTTTGACCTGTGGGAAATCGCTGAGGCAATAGCAGCACGGCTGGTGAATGTGCGGCCACGGAGAGTATCTTTCATTGCTGGAAAAAGCCAAAAGTCACTAGGAGCCAGGTCAGGTGAGTAGGGAGCATGAGGAATCACTTCAAAGTTGTTATCACGAAGAAACTGTTGCGTAACGTTAGCTCGATGTGCGGGTGCGTTGTCTTGGTGAAACAGCACACACGCAGCCCTTCCCGGACGTTTCTGTTGCAGTGCAGGAAGGAATTTCTTCTTCAAAACATTTTCGTAGGATGCACCTGTTACCGTAGTGCCCTTTGGAACGCAAAGGGTAAGGATTACGCCCTCGCTGCCCCAGAACATGGACACCACCATTTTTTGAGCACTGGCGGTTACCCGAAATTTTTTTGGTGGCGGTGAATCTGTGTGCTTCCATTGAGCTGACTGGCGCTTTGTTTCTGGATTGAAAAATGGCATCCACGTCTCATCCATTGTCACAACCGACGAAAAGAAAGTCCCATTCATGCTGTCGTTGCGCGTCAACATTGCTTGGCAACATGCCACACGGGCAGCCATGTGGTCGTCCGTCAGCATTCGTGGCACCCACCTGGATGACACTTTTTGCATTTTCAGGTCGTCATGCAGGATTGTGTGCACAGAACCCACAGAAAGGCCAACTCTGGAGGCGATCTGTTCAACAGTCATTCGGCGATCCCCCAAAACAATTCTCTCCACTTTCTCGATCATGTCGTCAGACCGGCTTGTGCGAGCCCGAGGTTGTTTCGGTTTGTTGTCACACGATGTTCTGCCTTCATTAAACTGTCGCACCCACGAACGCACTTTCGACACATCCATAACTCCATCACCACATGTCTCCTTCAACTGTCGATGAATTTCAATTGGTTTCACACCACGCAAATTCAGAAAACGAATGATTGCCACGCTGTTCAAGTAAGGAAAACGTCGCCATTTTAAGTATTTAAAACAGTTATCATTCTCGCCGCTGGCGGTAAAATTCCACCTGCCGTACGGTGCTGCCATCTCTGGGACGTATTGACAATGAACGCGGCCTCATTTTAAAACAATACGCATGTTTATATCTCTTTCCAGTCCGGAGAAAAAAAATCGGAGGCCTTAGAACTTGAATGCACCTCGTATTTGCAGTGGATCCTGATGCAGTTTGGAACTCCTGTGTGATGGTCTAGATAGATGTCTGCAATTACACATTACAATTCAATTATCAGAAGTGTCTGTCAATCCACAGACGAGGTAGGCCTGTGCGCTTTGGTGCTGTACATGTCCCTCCACGTTTCCCCTTCACTATCACATCGGAAACAGTGGAACTAGGGATGTTTAGGAGAATGTAAATCTCACGTACGGACGTATGACACAAGTGACACCTTATCACCTGACCACATTCGAAGTCCGTGAGTTCCGCGGAGCGCCCCATTCTGCTCTCTCACGATGTCTAATGACTACTGAGGTCGCTGATATGGAGTACCTGGCAGTAGGGGGCAGCACAATGCACCTAATATGAAAAACGCATGTTTTTGGTGGTGTTCGGATACTTTTGATCACATAGTATGTATGGTGTTCGCAGTTATACTTCGTTATGGACATGGAACGCTTTTGCATCTGTTGTACTTGGGTCGTGTTGCAGTCTCAGTTCGTAAAAGTATTCTTTCAGTATGGAGAGCTCATTGAAGACGTATTTTCACAATTATTGATATCTTTCTCCTCACACATTAATGCCAGATCGTATGCATACTAGCTGGTAGCTGGGATGTCATGGACTCAGGAATCAGTCAGGAGTCAGACTGATTCTTGTGGCAGTTATCCTGCAGCGAATTTTGCCGCTCGCGTTTTCTCCTAGTATTCTCGTGATTCGACGGCGGCTGAGCCACGAATTGTCAGACATAAATAGAAAATTGTTAGTGAAACTGACGTCTATTACTTCGGAAATCATTCATATAATTGATGTGTATAACGTTAATATACTGTCACAGAATTTAACATTATTTCATTCAAGGGGGCCCAGGTTCGATTCCCGGCAGCGCGCTGGTTGCCGAGTGTGCGTTTTCAAAGTTTCCATCGTCATTGACACGCAGGTCGCCGAAATGAGGTTAACTAATGGAACTTGCAATGCGACAGCCGGATAACGAAGAGGGATTTAGCAGCTCAATGAATGCCATACGGTTATTTCATTTTCATTCATATAATATGTGTTCAGGGATCTAGCAGCTCAATGAATGCCATACGGTTATTTCATTTTCATTCATATAATATGTGTTCACAGACATGACTGCGAGAACTGTTTCATTTCATGAGTTCAGTGTAAGCAACAAGCTTTATATTTTCAGCTTTATGACTCATATTTGGGTACCATATAGGATGTATTAAAAAGAATCATACGATTTAAAACAGTCATAACTATTATTTGAGTATGTATCAAAAAGAATCATCCTATTTTAAAAAATCTTAAGTGTTATGTTATTTGAGATATGTACGTGAACAACATACTGTTGGGAAGAGCAAACTCTCGAGTTTTACATGGTTCTCCCTAGGTAGTAGCAGTGTGCGCCCACTAAAAATGTTGTCGGGACAATAGAAAGCGTTTTGTGTTCTACGGTTTGCGCAGTGCGGGTCAGTAATAACCATTCAGTGTGACTTTCTTACTGGGTATGGTGTGGATCCTCCTACGGCACAGAGCATTAGACGATGGCATGAACAATTCCGAGAAACAGGTTGTTTCTGTAAAGGCAAATGTCTGACACAGACGTCGAACACATCCACCATAGTTTCACAAGGAATCCACAGAAATCAGATCGCTGTGTAGCTCGACAGCTCAACATGCCCCCGATGTCCACCTGGCGTACGTTGCGTCGACGTTTACACATGAAAGCACAAAAAATTCAGCTATTGCAAGCTTTCCGTGAAGGTGACAAACAACAACGTGTGGAGTTCTGTGAATTCGTTCTTGGCTAGATGGAGAATGACAGTTTTCTTCCACGCTTAGTGTTCAATGACGAGGCATTATTCAATTTAAATGGAAAGGAGAGCCGTCATAATGCGAGAATGTGGGGTACGGAACAACCACATGAAGTTGTACAATTTGAGAGAGACTCTCCAAAATTTAATGTGTTCCTTGCAGTTTCGCGGGAAAAGGTGTATGGTTCATTTTTCTTCGCCAGAGCACCGTTACAGGAAGCACATATCTCGATATGCTCGAGAACTTTCGTTTACCACAGTCGGAGACTGATTCAAACGACTTCATTTACCAACAGGATAGGACACGCCACACTGGCATCTGGAAGTGCGGGAAGTTGTAATTCAAAGGATTGCTGAACGGTGGATCGGTCGCACTGGACCAAACGATTCATCTTTACATTACTGGTCTCCAATGACACCGGACCTGACTGTATGTAATTATTTCTTGTGGGGGTTTATAATAGACTGTTCATGTGCCTCCGTTACCAACAACAATGAATGAACTGAGACATCGCATAACAGCAGCTCTGGAAGCTGAAACTCAAGACATGCTCGCTACAGTGTGAGAACAATTTGAATACCGGACTGACGTATGCCGAACACCTCAACGGGAACATATTGAACACATATGAAAAGGTATGAAAAAAAAAACTTTTTGAGTTTCCCGTTCATCAAAAGCAAAATGCACTGTACATGTTTATCAGCTTCAGAAACATAGACATGATAAATCGTATGACTCTTTTTGATACGCCCTACGGAAGTCAGCAGGCATGGGATGAATGTATTCAGCGTTTAATGTTTCTATTTCTTATTTGTTTGTTTCCACAAGGAAGGAAACGCAGAGAACCGCTCGCTGTTTTGTCTTCCCCACTCTCTCTCTCTCTCTCTGTTATTTTCCTTGGATAGAGCTTTACAGCTGAACAATAAGGTATTTCGCCAGTTTCAGTATTAATTAATTAATTATTTTATGGATATACATGCCTAGCGCGTGTGAAAGGATCCGTTGCTCTGGAAGTTTTAAGTAAACTACTTGTACGTTAGTTCAATAGTTCGGAGGTTTCTGTATAATATGCCTTACTGTCTACACCTTCGCACCGCAGTGTACATCCAAATCTACATATAAACTCCGAAAGTCTCCTTGCAGTGGAAGGCGGAGGATACTTTCTCTCATTGCTAATCATTGACTCCCCTGATCCAGCCGCGAAAGGAGCGAGGGAAAAATGATTTCACTATCGTAAATTGCAATATGGCGGACAAAAGCGTCGAACGTGTAGTCATCTAGCTTGTCTAGCTCTCAAGACAAAATGAACGCTTGTATCCGTTAACATTATCAATTTTATGATGGAACGAGGATAAGAGATGACAGAAAATTTTGAAAGTCGTGTACACGTGTCCATTGATTAATATGATCGCTAAAGCAGAGACGGTTGCTAATGCAAAATTCCAACATTCTACTCAAGTGATATTACAGTAACACGTACCTATTGCAAAAATACAGCAGTATGTTTAGTGATTAATACACATTCTCTTTCGTAAAATTTTTGAGTTTTATTTTGTAAGAAATGATACTTCGCTTCCTCCATCCCTCACACTTCCACGAAAGTAATATGAGTTGCCCGCCAGTTCCAACTTCCCGCCGCTTCCGCCAACGATTGTCTCCAACTTTAACTTCATGATGCTCTACCCGTGATACAGTTACTTGACTCTTCTAGGAACATATGTTCCCGGAATTTTAACAGTAAACCACACCTGAAGCGAAAGCCTGTCTGGTAAGGTCTGGTGCTCGAGAATTTGTCCGTGATGCTTTCGCATTTGCTAAATTAATAGCTACGGTAACGCTCTGTTCTATTTTTCGATTTCCTCTGATTCCTTTGTCAATCATATCGAGTGCGTGTCCCACGTTGACGATTAATATTAAAGTATCCACGGAATGAAGGTTTTGCAAACTACCGTAAAATGGGAAAATGGATCGAAATTTGAAGTTCCTTTAAGAAATGGTGGTCTAAGATTTTAACGAGAATCTGCAGAACATCAGCTGATATTTTACATTTACGATCTTTCAGATACCACTAGCTTCATATTTTTACAGAACATCATTACCAACATACAAATTTTTATCTGATCTGCTTCACCCCACTGCTTGGGGCAAAGTGTATCACCTACATATTTTTATAATTGTACAGCTGTACCTCATTCAAGGCGCAAAGCAGGTCACTGTAAGATGCCGAGAAGAATGAAAGCTATATATTTAAATAAGAAATTCCTTTAACATTAAAATTACGATTGAAAATACAGTTAGATGGCCAATAATTTTAAGAGTTGTAAAACAAACCCAACAACATAATTGATTCAAATGGCTCTGAGCACTATGGGACTTAACATCTATGGTCATCAGTCCCATAGAACTTAGAACTAAACATAATTGATTCAAACGGGCTCTGAGCACTATGGGACTTAACATCTGTGGTCATCAGTCCCCTAGAACTTAGAACTACTTAAACCTAACTAACCTAAGGACATCACACAACAACATAATAATGGTATAGCATCATATAAGGGAATTCTATCAACCCTACGTTGTTCATATTAATGTGTACGACATTATATCTGCCCTTCCTCAGATCTTCCGTCTTTACTTTACAAATAATATTTGACATGGGAACCGAGTGTCGACAACATAACCATACACAAAATGCGTTTCTTCGCTTCTTTTTTCCTAAAAATTCGATCGAATCAGTATCTTTATCTGCCCCCAAAATTTCTGTCTCTTTTGCTTTTGTCATAACTGAAGGAAACGAGGACATGGTATCCTTTGTCAAAATGAATTTCAGAAGCTTTTCGCAAAGTTATTCCACTGTTCTTTACTTTTCTAACTACTTCACGCAGATAAGCTTCAATATAAAGTCATTTTTCTTCTGCTCCTTGCTTCCTTATGTAATTTCGAGGCATGATCTAGTTTACCCCTAACATTATAAAAAATTTTGTTTGGGACAATAACGAAAAGGAAAACTACACTAAAAAAGGAACTCCACATACACTGCAGGTACTGTCTTGCTTTGATCCAATTCAGCTGAAAAATAGATGCAGCCTCTCACCTGTGGGCACTGCGAGAGAGTGTTTTCGTTGAAATCACAAAGCTTTAAAGGCACCTTCGTAACAATTGCTGATTTTTGCCACAGTTTTCCTTTCTTGCATTGGTTATGATACAGATAACTAACATACAGCTCACAGCTTTCTAAATACGTCTCAGTGTTTGTGTTTCTCTCACCTATCACCCACACGACAGTGATATAGTACACTAATGCGTCTTTGATCCGCTTTACTCGTTGTGATCTCCTGTACTCCATTTTACCCTGCACTGTAAAAGAGTTTTAAATCTTTTAAACTGTAAAATAAAAAACGATTATTTTAAAAAGATATGTGAAATTCGAAACTATAATGGATTGTAGGTCCTCTATCTAACTTTAAACCTACAATTAGACTTGGGACATAGCTCACGCTTTTATAACAAAAAAAAAACATTGTTTCTGTTCACCATGCAGAGAGGAGAGAATAGAAACAGCAGCGTTAATCTTACTATTTTTTCTGTTTACTGCTCTTCATGGTGAACAGAAACATGTCAGTATCTTTTTTTGGATCTAGGAGAATGAGAAACAAAACTGATCTCGTTCAACGAAGTTTTATTCAACACTGAAACTAAAAACATTGCATGAATTGTGTTATTTTAATATTTTCCAAAAACATCCCTAAATCTGTAATTACTGTATTATAACATTAAATTAATGAACTTCGTTTGTTTGTTAATAAATGAAGTCAGTAACCCCATGTTTAAAAATGATGTCTTTGAATCTGCAAGTCGTGTAGCCAGAAACAATAAAGAGCTTTCGAACAACACCACCTTGACTAAAAAGTGCTTCGTCATCTCTAAAACTGTTAAATGGGCCTTGCCGTTTTTTATTCAAACAAACATCTGCATAAGCTTTGCCTTATAAATAACAAATTTTATATGTATACAGTCTAAGTAACTGCTTACTTTTTCCAAATAATTTAATCGCAGCATAATCTCCTGCGTTCACAACAGTGGCAAGTGATTCTTCATATCCATCATATCCTTGGTCTGCTTCTAAAGGAACACTGAAGAATTCACGTTCTATCCCCAACTCCCACCCCCCGCCATAACGGGCGCTTATAATTAAACTGACGGTGTTCCGAGAGTTGGAGTGCGGGCTGTATACGTCATAGGACGCTGAAACATCGTAGGTATGTACATTAATCGGTGCGCTAGCGGAGCATGATGAAAAAAAATCATAGTTCCACTTTCTGCCACCAGATGAAAATATGGTCCTGTAAGCAGTCACAATGTGATGTGTGTGCAGGAAAGTGGGAGAAACGCCCGAACGTTTGATAACCGTGGCTCGGGCACGTTTATTAGGATATGGTCACAAGTTACAACATGTGTTCAGCATTGACTCCCGACTCAAGAACTTTTGCACGGAAGACAGTTGCTCAGAGCATATCTGGTGTCATCAGAGTAATAGGTTGTCGTACGTTACCTTTCAGATGAGGAAGAGTTCGAATTCATCCCTGACAGACACGATCTTTCAGGTATCACCACAACCAAAAGTGATACGGATTTAGGTCGGCGGGTTTGGAAGGCCACACATCTTGATATTGCCCAGAGATTATACGGTCGGGAACAAAGGATTCTCGAAGAAAATCTTTCATCTGGCAAGTGGCGTATGATGCTGCCCCATCTCGCTGAAATTAGTGGTACGGATAAAATTGCATTCCTGCAGAACTGCAGTCACGTGTTTCGCAAGAAGGTCCTTATAACATGCTGATGTCACTGGCCCGCAACGTGTCATTTCAAAAAATGGTTCAAATGGCTCTGAGCACTAAGGGACTTAACATCTGTGGTCATCAGTCCCCTAGAACTTACAACTACTTAAACCTAACTAACCTAAGGACAGCACACAACACCCAGTCATCACGAGGCAGAGAAAATCCCTGACCCCGCCGGGAATCGAACCCGGAAACCCGAGCGTGGGAAGCAAGAACGCTACCGCACGACCACGAGCTTCGGATGGTGTCATTTCCTCAAAGAAAAACGGTCCAAGACCGAAGGAGCTTGTGAAACTACACTACAAGTCACATAAGCTGAGTGCAGTTAATGTTCCTGCACAACAAGCAGCGAGTGGAAAACCATATGTGACAGTTCTGTGCATTCAAGGCAGCGTGCAGAGTAAAATGTGCCTCGTCCCTCCAAAGAATATTCCCTGGCCACTTGCCATTCATTTCCATGTGAGCCAGAAAACGAGGGGCAAAGTCACAGCGTTCTAGTTTATCTTGGGGCTTCATTTGGTACATACCCTAAATCCAGTAGAGATACGAGAGTAAAAAGCGCTGTAAAATCTTTTGAACTGTTGATCAGGGGAGAGATAATTTCCGTGACACAGTGTGAGCACTGGTTGCAGAATTTGTAGCATATGCAACACGATCGGAAAAACGGTTATGGGAATGAGCTACCTCCCTCTCCATCATGCAGCACATATTTTACCTGTTTCCTCAGATTTATTTATGATATTCTTTAGCCTAATTATTGGAAGGCGGCCTCTTTGCAGCTGTTTCTGTCGGTGATATTCCCGCAACGCGGCGCTTCTATTGCTGCCTTTCTGCTGAAACAAATTTAACAGCAGTGCACGGTCTTTCTTCTCAATAGCCATTGCGTTTCGTACGGGAAACTTCAACCTTCTTAACCCTTTACACACCACATCCACTTCACAAAAGAAATAAACACACATCGCCGAGCGACGAACAGCACGACGACATCGAAACAGGACTGGTTATAGGATCACATTTTCACCTGGTAGCAGAAAGTGGAACTATTTTTTTTCTGCATATTCTACTAGCTCACCGATAGCTGAACATACCTACGATATTTCAGAAATCTATTATGTATACAGCTCTCACTGCAGCACTTGGATTACAACCAACCAGCATTACGGAAAAACAACATTACATTTTAGGAGGGTTGTCCAGAAAGTAAGTTCCGATCGGTCGCGAAATGGAAACCACTAGGGAAATCCGGTAAAGCTTTGCACAGATGTGTTGGGCAGTGTCTCTAGTATGCCCGTCGATCGTGTCGCATCGCTCTTTTCAGTTTTGAGTGAACAGTGGGCACGTAAAGATGCGTAGGGAATAGCGTCTCCCGCCAACTAAGAGGGCCTGGTTAGAGATTTCCCCTGTGTCATGCAGCCCACATAACCCAACTGTCGAGCAGTTCCTTCATCACGCCAATTCTCAGTCGCACACTGCAGGGGCAATGAAGACGCTGCTGCAGCGTTTCCGATGAGAATTGTTTGATCAGAGTCACATCTCTGCTCACAAGAACTGCTGGCTATGAAGACAAAATCTTTCCACTGACAACGAGCTGCAGACCAGTGCAGATAACTGGCCGAAAGCACAGGCGGCTTCTTTCTATGACGATGATATTGGAAAGTTGATACAACACTACGACAACTCTCGAAGTTGGAGCGGCGACTATGTAGAGAAGTAGGTGGAGGGTGTACCTGACTATTGCAAATAAAACGTTTCTGGTTTTCACAGTGGTTTCCATTTCGCAACCGATCGGAACTTTCTTTCTGGACAACCCTCGTAAATTAGTCTTAACATAAATCAGACTGAAGTCTACTTTAAAGCTGAACTTTTGGTTAGTGAAAAGGAATAGAAATTTTTTTTACCATGAACTGAAAGTAGAAGACCACAATTTAGATTTGTACTTACAGATAATGTTCGAAGTAAACAGTCTCATTACCACATGTGATGTTTGTCATAGAATGAACCATACATCGGCTGACCACAATAACTTAAAACATTTTTGGGAGTTTCGTCTCGGCTAATCCCGCTGTTTCTATTCAGTCCATTTTACCGTACGTCCCTCTTGGGTGGACTACATACACTTCCTGAGGATTCTTCCAGTGAATCTGTCTGCTATCTGCCTTTCCTACGATTATATTTATGTGGTCGTTCCACTTTAAACTGCTCTGTACGCGTACTCCCAGATGTTTGTTAGATGGTTAGATGTGATTGCATAAAATCATTGTCCTGCAGTCATGTCATCGTACAATAACAGGTAAATCCGCCTAAACTGGTTTATATTGAGAGTCAACTGCCAATCACTGCACTAGATGTCTATCCTCCACATGTCTTCCTACAGTTCGCTACAATTTTCTAGTGTTTAGAGTTCTCTGTCTACAACAGCATCATTCACGAACAGCATCACGGAACTTCCGACGCACTCGACTTTGCCATTTATATTACAAATGATTGAAGCGATTCCAGATTTGCTGTGGCTATATACACTCCTGGAAATGGAAAAAAGAACACATTGACACCGGTGTGTCAGACCCACCATACTTGCTCCGGACACTGCGAGAGGGCTGTACAAGCAATGATCACACGCACGGCACAGCGGACACACCAGGAACCGCGGTGTTGGCCGTCGAATGGCGCTAGCTGCGCAGCATTTGTGCACCGCCGCCGTCAGTGTCAGCCAGTTTGCCGTGGCATACGGAGCTCCATCGCAGTCTTTAACACTGGTAGCATGCCGCGACAGCGTGGACGTGAACCGTATGTGCAGTTGACGGACTTTGAGCGAGGGCGTATAGTGGGCATGCGGGAGGCCGGGTGGACGTACCGCCGAATTGCTCAACACGTGGGGCATGAGGTCTTCACAGTACATCGATGTTGTCGCCAGTGGTCGGCGGAAGGTGCACGTGCCCGTCGACCTGGGACCGGACCGCAGCGACGCACGGATGCACGCCAAGACCGTAGGACCCTACGCAGTGCCGTAGGGGACCGCACCGCCACTTCCCAGCAAATTAGGGACACTGTTGCTCCTGGGGTATCGGCGAGGACCATTCGCAACCGTCTCCATGAAGCTGGGCTACGGTCCCGCACACCGTTAGGCCGTCTTCCGCTCACGCCCCAACATCGTGCAGCCCGCCTCCAGTGGTGTCGCGACAGGCGTGAATGGAGGGACGAATGGAGACGTGTCGTCTTCAGCGATGAGAGTCGCTTCTGCCTTGGTGCCAATGATGGTCGTATGCGTGTTTGGCGCCGTGCAGGTGAGCGCCACAATCAGGACTGCATACGACCGAGGCACACAGGGCCAACACCCGGCATCATGGTGTGGGGATCGATCTCCTACACTGGCCGTACACCACTGGTGATCGTCGAGGGGACACTGAATAGTGGACGGTACATCCAAACCGTCATCGAACCCATCGTTCTACCATTCCTAGACCGGCAAGGGAACTTGCTGTTCCAACAGGACAATGCACGTCCGCATGTATCCCGTGCCACCCAACGTGCTCTAGAAGGTGTAAGTCAACTACCCTGGCCAGCAAGATCTCCGGATGTGTCCCCCATTGAGCATGTTTGGGACTGGATGAAGCGTCGTCTCACGCGGTCTGCACGTCCAGCACGAACGCTGGTCCAACTGAGGCGCCAGGTGGAAATGGCATGGCAAGCCGTTCCACAGGACTACATCCAGCATCTCTACGATCGTCTCCATGGGAGAATAGCAGCCTGCATTGCTGCGAAAGGTGGATATACACTGTACTAGTGCCGACATTGTGCATGCTCTGTTGCCTGTGTCTATGTGCCTGTGGTTCTGTCAGTGTGATCATGTGATGTATCTGACCCCAGGAATGTGTCAATAAAGTTTCCCCTTCCTGGGACAATGAATTCACGGTGTTCTTATTTCAATTTCCAGGAGTGTATTTGACATATTCTCACACGGCTTTGCACACACATGGAGAACTCCAGCAGTTGTTTTGATATATATTACAAGTGCTCCATATGTGCTCCCCTTCTGACTCAGGAGCTATCACGTCGATTATCAAGTTCTTCCTATGTTCGGCACAGCATGCCCCTATCAGTCTGTTCAGAAGCACTGTTGATGCAATCTCACAGTTCTGGTAGGTTTGTTGGTAGAGGAGGCGTAAAATCAGAATCTTTCACACAACCCCATACAAAAATATCGTGTGGAATTAGGTCGGGAGAGCGTGGAGGCCGTGACATGAACTGCTGATCATCAATCAAACCACGACAGATCCATCGATATCTCAGTCTCCTGATTAAGCATTCATGAACATCAACTACCATCCTGTTGGTGAATGAAATCTACGCTGTCGGTCTACAGTTGTGGCAGGAGTCAATTTTACAGCATGTCCAGATACACGTTTCACTTAACGGCTTTCTCGCGGAAGACAAAGGGACCGAAGACTTTCAACCGCGAGAGAACACATTAACTCTTAGCGAATCTCGAATGTCCTGCACGATAGGGGGCGATTCTCTCTCACCCAGATTTATGCATTGTGCCTGTTCACTGTGCTATTCACGAAAAATGATGCTTCATCACTGAAGATGAATTTCTCACAAAATTCCTCCTCTTTTGTAGATTGCTGCAACTGTACCGCGAACTTAAAGCGCCTGATTTTGTCACTGGGAGTGAAACCCTGTTGCTGACCCTGGGATCGATTGTGGTATGTTCAGCTCTCTGCTTGCTATGTTCGTCGACTTAACGTGGGCTACGTGGGAGACTCACCCGCAAGAGTTACTTCACTCACTGCAGGACGACCCATTGATTTTCACTTGTAGAGGCTCCCTCAAGCTTTAGACTGCGCATAACATCACCAAATGGAGTTGGCAGTTGGTAGAACTCAGTTCAATTTCATACTGAACTGTCGTTGCAGTCTTACGACACATTGATGTTAATGCATTCCAATCACAAAACACGCTTTCTCGGTGCCTGCCACCTTACCTAACTGCCCACTGCTGCAATCTCGTGACAGAAATATCAAATGCGGCTGCAAAAATACAAAACTTTTTGCATTTTTATATGTGAGTACAAAATACTAACAGGAATTCTTTACAGACGAATGGAGAAACTGGTAGAAGCCGACCTCGGGGAAGATCTGTTTGGATTCCGTTGAAATGTTGGAACTCGTGAGCCAATACTGACCCTATGACTTATCTTAGATTAAGGAAACGCAAACCTACATTTCTACCTTTTGTAGACTTAGAGAAAGCTTTTGACAATGTTGACTGGAATACTCTCTTTCAAATTCTCAAGGTGGCAGGGGTCAAATGCAGGGAGCGAAGGGCTATTTACAGTTTGTACAGAAACCAGATGGCCGTTATAAGAGTCGAGAGGCATGAAACGGAAGCAGTGGTTGGGAAGGAAGTGAGAAAGGGTTGTAGCCTATCCCAGATGTTATTCAATCTCTATATTGAGTAAGCACCGAACGAAACAAAAGAAAAATTCGGAGTAGAGATTAAAATCCATGGAGAAGAAATAAAAACTTTGAGGTTTGCCGATGACATTGTACTGCAAGAGCAGTTTAACGGAATAGACATTGTCTTGAAAGGAGGTTATAAGATGAAAATCAACAAAGGCAAAAGGAGGATAATGGAATGTAGACGAGTTAAATTGGGTGATGCTGAGGGAATTAGATTAGGAACTGAGAACCTTAAAGTAGTAAATGAGTTTTACTACTTGCGGAGCAAAATAACGGACGATGCTCGAAGAAGAGAGGATATAAAATGTAGACTAGCAACTGCAAGGAAAGCGTTTCTGAAGAAGACAAATTTGTTAACATCGAGTTTAGATTTAAGTGTCAGGAAGTCGTTTATGAAAGTATTTATATAGAGTGTAGCCACGTACAGAAGTGAAACATGGACGGTAACTAGTTTAGACAAGAAGAAAATAGAGACTTTCGGAATGTGGTGCTACAGAACAATGCCTAAAGGTAGATCACATAACTAATGAGGAGGTACTAAATGGAATTGGGGAGAAATTTGTGACACAACTTGAGTAGAAGAAGGGATCGGTTGGTAGGACATGTTCTGAGGCACCAAGGATCACCAATTCAGTATTGGAGGGGAGCGTAGAGGGTAAAAATCGTAGAGGGTAACCAAGAGAGGAATATAATAAGCAGATTCAGAAGGATGTAGGTTGCAGTAGGTACTGGGAGTTGAAGAAGCTTGCACAAGATAGAGTAGCATCGAGAGCTGTATCAAACCAGTCTCTGGACTGAAGACCACAACAACAACATATGAGTGTTGAGGTTTGCAACAATCAAGTGAATTTATGAAATGGTTTCAGTCGTTTAAAATAAAATTGCATATAGTGAACAGGAATGGTCCTATAACCATCCCTTCGTGTACACCCAAAGTTGCTTTTACAACAGAATATTACTCCCCTTTTAGAATGACATATCGTGTTTTATGTACTGGGAACTCTTGTATCCAATCGTGAAACTGGTCTAACACTTTGCACGCTAGTGTTTTGTTCACATGGCGACAGCTTGAATCAACATCCAGTGTCTTCTGGAAGTCATACTACATCTACATTGGCGGAAATATCTATTGCCCTGAGGGTCTAGTAGAAGAACAGACAAATTATGCCATACACTGGATATTTTCACCGTAGTAAATGACTGTCCGACTGTTAAAAATAGGTTTTCGTTACTGTCACATTATACGCTGCGTTGCTGGAGTAGTGAGGCAACAAACCATAAATAAATAGCGAAAATTACGTATCAATTATTTAAAAGCTAGTTTTACGGAAAGAACAAATGCAATTGCCAGACTGATGCCAGATGTTGAGTCGTCACCATCAACGTATAAGAGAGCAATGCCGATTAATCGGAAGCAGTAAACCAATTAAAAATATTACATTCACTCTCTCTCTCTCTCTCTCTCTCTTTCTCTCTCTCTTTCCCTCTCTATCTCTTTCTTTCCCTCTCTTGTGTCATTCGTACACAGGTGCAGGTGCGTGCGCACACACACACACACACACACACACACACACACACACACACACACGCACACACACACACACATTCACTCACTCAATATTGCAATTACACTGGGAGTTGACAACTGGATAGATCAGTTCCTCAAACATTATTTCCATCTGGTTCTTTAGAGCGTGTAAGAAGCTTTGATAGCTACAGTTAACAAGTAATGAGCGTTATCAGTATACGATAAAGTTTGAGGGGCGTTCAGTAAGTAGGGCAATACATCTTTGTTCTTGGTCGATTTCGGTTGAAAAATGCGGAATTTATTGTGGGGCATGGTGAAACATTCCCGCTTCAGCTTCTGTAGGTTTATGAAGTTCCCATAAGTGGCGGCTATATACGTAGCCTTCCAAACGGCAAAAGTAGCTGCTTGCAGAATGTCTACAGGAAGCTGGCAGTGGACAAAAGCACGCTGAGTCGTTGGGCAAGGCTTCAGTCATCATCGCAACAGGTCGCGCAAACCTGTCCAATCTCCCGCGTGCCGGCCAGCCGCACACAGTTACGACTGCTGCAATGTTGGAATGTGTGGACACTCTCAATTCGAGGTGACCGACGGGTCACACCTCGCTGCACAACTGGACGTCTATATTGGTAGTGCTGACACAATCGTCCATCAGTTAGGATACTCATAGACGTATGCCCGCTCGATTCTTCGTCGCCTAACTCTTTAGACCAATGAAGGACCGTCTGTGCGGAACTGCTTATGCGTTACGAGGCTGATAGTGACAATTTGCTGTCGAACATCGTCACAGGTGATGAAACGTGGATTCATCACATCGAACCGGAAACAAAGCGGCAATCCATGAAGTGGCGCCACACCACCTCTCGTGCGTAGAAAAGTTCAGTGCCGCACCCACAGCCAGTAAAGTCATGGCGACAATCCTCTGTACTCTCAATGGGTTATGCTTGCATGGTACACCGGTCAACTCTGAAGAGTATTGTGATACTCCCAGGAACCTGAAGAAACAACTTCAGCGTGTTCGTCGCTTGTGCACCCTAGTCTGTTTGGCTCTACTAACATTAGTGATTCTGAAGCAAAACTCGCTTATTTCGACGCAAAATTGGCTGGTTTTGACAAAAAATTTGCTGATTTCGGTACAAAATTCAGTGATTTCAACCTACATTTTGAATGGTTTAAACCCTTCGCAACAACTGCATTTAACGATTATTCGGTTGCTGCAGTGGTAAACTTCAGACTCTATGGAAATCCATGCCGCAGATTCCAATGTATGTGTTATACACAAATATTACAGTGCGCTTCAGAATGTTTTGACACTGCAGAAAAAGAGAAAGCGAGCTCAATGGTAATGAAGGTAGAGCTGTATCCTTGTCTCACCCCTTTTCAGTCCGAGTACTACTCTCTTCGACTTACTAGGTTCTTATGCTTCCCTATAAGATTTTGTACCAGGATATTTTTATTCTTATTCGATACCCTGTTGTCTGTGGACCGGTTTCTTTAATGTCCAACAGCGACTCAGATCCTCAACCCAACCTGAATATCTGCAAAGTGTTTACAGGAGCACCTGTTCTTCTAGATGTCTTCACAGAAAAAATTTTGTCTATCCAATGCTAGCTGTCGAAGCCAGCCTTTATATAGAATCAAACACGTGGGTCGAATTGCATGCGCAGTTCGTCACTATGTTGGTTAATACATGGTGAGTGAACTGGCTTTGGTTATCTTAAATGCAGCTATTTACTCAGCGTTTCTTCTTACAAAATCTATATAAGACGGTTGGAACTTTAATAGTCCAACTATATATTTACGGCTCGTACAAAATAGATACGTGTTTCAAAGTTTTACTGACCTTCAAAGTAATCACCACCATTGTGTATCACCCGTTGCCAGCGATGTGGAAGTCGTAGGACACTCTTAGAAGTGCCAGTTGTGTTGACAGTTCGAGCATCGCCGTATATTGCCCGACGAATTTGTAGCAGTTGGGAAGCGAATGCCGTGAAGTGTTTCCTTCAGTTTAGAAGTCGAATTTAACTTACGAGAGCTTAAGTCAGGGGAGTGCAGTAGGTGGTACAGCACTTAGCAGCCCCATCAGTCAAACAAATCAGTAACAGCTTGCACTGTAAATGCTGGAGCATTGTCCTGCAAAATGATGGTCAGGTCCTGCAGAAAGTGTCATCACTTCTGTCTCTATGCTCTTCATTTTTGGAACACAGCCAACGATCAGCTTAGAAACAAAAGTGATGACACCTCGGCTCACTCTGAAGACCACAATATTAGAAGAAGAAGCTGAGTTTATGCGGCTGCACGCCCGATATTTTGTGGAACAGTCTTTATGCTACGTAAACATGAAGATACACATATCCCTAAATGTTTGAATAAATAGACCACGCAATACGCAACTATCAGATAAGCTGATTCACTTCAAATTTTTTAAATTTTCCGCCATTTTATACTGGGGTATGTCTATAAAGATGGGGAGAGAAAATCTTTGGACTGCCATGTTTGAATGCGGTATCTAAGTGACAACTACTTTGAACTACCATATGGCTCAAAAATTGGGCAATTAATAGATGTGGACCCCAGGAGGAGGGGCCGAGGAGTGGGTCATAATTCATTGACAAAGGTGACATGTGGTGTCATCTCTATGACATGTCATTAAACACTGAGCTAAACCTGGTTAGCCTCCGTACCTACAAAGACTTGTTAGTGCATACAACAGTTCCCAATTTTGTATCATGTTTGCTAATGGCTACCTGCACAGTTATTTACTTGGTGCAATTTAATGAGAAGTTTAAACAAATAAAACCTAACAATAGAACCGAATAACAGTAATTTTCTCACTCTACAAGTGAATGTTGATGTCAGCTGATAGTGCGTGTAGTGTGTGCAGTGACTGCTTTTGAGAAATTAATGAATAGTATAGAACCATTTACTCACATTGTGAAATAATGTTAATGTAGTGTGTTTAGCATATGCAGTGACCTGTACTGGTAAACAGAACAGAAATATAGCACTAATTTTTGCATTATTAAATAATTTAATTGCAAGAATGTTTAAATAAAAGAGTATTCTACGCAGTGATAAACTAATGGACGGCATGCAGTTTTAAACAGACTTTTGTTATATTCAGGACACAATGGGGGCTCCATTGTTCACCTGAACAATTTAATTTAGGTTTTCCGATGAGACAGCTAGATTTGGCCATCATATATTAAATATTGTGTAAATAATTTTCGTTTCTTATTTATACTAGATCACTGTCCAAAATGCATAATCAGGTTATTAATGGTGTCAGTGGCTGATACTGACAAGCACTACATAGCAGCAATTTTTGTAGTACTGCATGTCTGGGAGCTAATTGGAGATAAGGGCAGACTGAAAGAGCAATGTGGATTACACGTTTCTCAGATGCTGCTATTAGCTGATGAGAGGCAGGAGGAAAGATAGTGTTCTGCAGGGGCAGAGGGAGAGCCGAGTGAGGAGGTGGAAGCTTTACATCGCTGCAGGCAGCACAACCCCCATAGCAAGGACAGTGTGGCCAGGAGTTGCACTCCAGTGAGATAAAAAAATTTCAGATTAGCGTGCGTGACAAAAAAGTGTTGGAGGCGGAACAAGGCGAAAAGACATATTTTTAGTGGAAAGGGAGGCACAGGGTCAAAAACGGTAGTTGCAAGCTGACTTCCAGGCACACTTCACACAAAAAAACAGAGACATGTATCTAACAGGCAGAGTGCCAAGGATAGATGGCGAAACAAACTTGTGGAAAATCTTCAGAAAGGAGCATGAGCTTAAGGTGATTGGATGACAGATTGGTTCAAATGGCTCTGAGCACTATGGGACTTAACTTCTGAGGTCATCAGTCCCCTAGAACTTAGAACTACTTAAACCTAACTAACCTCAGGACATCACACACATCCATGCCGGAGGCAGGATTCGAACCTGCGACCGTAGCAGTCGCGCGGTTCCAGACTGTAGCGCCTAGAACCGCTCGGCCACCCCGTCCGGCCAATGACAGATTCATGACCCATGTAGAGGCCGCTGGGATTTGTTGCCTGAGTGCAAAGGTAGTTGCTGTGTGATCAGGAGGGAGTGGGCGTATGGAGTGGAGAGGCATTTCCGTGTGGGGATCGATGGAGGACACTTCTCTCTAGGATCAGCCTAGAAACTTCGCTGGGGATTGTCTCAGTGGAGAATCTGGTAGTTAGATTTAGAGAAGTGCTGCTGTCAACACAAACAGGATGTGAAGTCGTTTCTCTGTGAACACAGTCGTTATTCTGTTAACTCGAGTGACGATTCTTTACCTGTCTGTGGAGTCTGACACAGTTGAAATTCTTCTTTATGAAAGAATACGTGAGTCGAATTTCTGTTCATGGCTAATGAGGAAACAGAAATCATGACCTGTGTTCTGTCTTGTACTGAGGTAATTTCAGGTCTAGGAATTTGCGGACGTCATATCGCGTCCACTTTTCAGGCACAGAAATACAGCTATGCGACGTAAATCATCTTCGCAGCAGCCAACGCCCCAAAGAATAGATCATCGGCGCAGTAAAACTGCTGTCTGTACTTCGATAGGTTATATGTTCTCTTGTCTTCAGTAGATAGGGAAACACTCGCAGTAAACGTGATGATTTCCCTTTGGTTGTCCACAGATCTTTTTCTGAAAGTTCCAGTGAGGGCACAGGTCTTGTGTTTCTCACCTCCAATCAGTATCAACCAATTTTGTGTCTACCTAATACAGGAAGAAGCGGTCTAAAGAAAGTTAAACGTATGTTCCGGCAATCTCGGAATTCATTTTAGGGTAGAATCCAACACTGTGTACTTCATATATATGCAATTTTTGCACTCCATGTGTTTTTGAGAATAATTCGTTTATTGTATCCAATGTGTGATTCTTTCTAGTAGCATCCCGATAGGAATGAATGGTTTGATGTGCTAAACTGAAATAAAGTGAAATCACAACACGATATTTCGCTTTATGAGAATCTGTAGGTGTGGGTTGTCAATGGCAAGGTCGCTTTAATCTTTTGTAGGTTTGAGAATTCCATAGCGGAGAAAACATTAGACAACCACGCATACAGACGCTATGTGTTACTGTCACCATGAGGGTTCACAGTTGATGGTTCGTACCATAACACCACGGATGATCAACAGTCCCATCCTTGTCAAAGCAGAAGCGTAGGTGTGTAAATGACTGCACATAATAATTATGTATTTTTTTCATAATAATGTATTTTTTACTTAGTATTAATTCAAAAAACGTATTTCAAAACCGTGTTTTTCTGCATAAGACCTCTTTAATCCTTACTTTTTTTTAGTGAAAGCTGCATTTAATTCCATTTAGGTCTTTATATGCGATTTAGCCCTTTTTTAGGTTCTTTAAGGTTAAAACCTTCACATTCAGGCCTTAGTCATCACTAAATCAGCAGCAGAGAATCACATGCCCAACTGGTACGATCTCTGCACCATGTACAGCGGTCCAAAGTAAGATCTGTGCTCTTTTAATGAGGTGACAAGTATATTATCTGATAAACTTGATAATGATATCACTGCTAGTACTACTATTGTTACTTTTTGGGTGCCTTGCCATATATGCCAGCTGCAGCACTTTGACCAGAACAATGTGTCTTCTATGATGTATTATGCAGACTGAAGCGACGAATTAAGATTTGTGTCAAGACCAGCATTAGAACCAGGGTCTCTGCTAACTAGGCAGACTGTGACAGTGGCACTGTTCAACTGTGCAGACGATTCTAGCACGCTTCCTCCTCAGACCAAATTCATGTTCATAACTCAGTCCACTTGGTATTCCTCCTAATCTCTTAACAGCAATGCAGAGGCTCTACAACAATATTGGAATAGTTTCTCACCATCGAACGAAACGGAGATCCTGCCTGAAACTCACGAATAGGTGCTTTAATCAACATTTCAATTCCTGAGCGTCGTTGATGTATATGTAGAGTCTTGAACTGTAAGGAAGCAAGGGAGAGGATGTTGTTATTGGTGGCCGGTATCCTCTATCTACAACACTAATGCACACGTAGATTAATACGATTCTTTATTTACATGAAACTGCTACTTATCCTGAATAGAGTCCATGTTCGTGGTACAAGATCATCACGGATAGTCCTCTTGCAGACAATGGCGGTAATCCTGCTACTAATAGGGTCGTTTGACTGAAAAGTAATGCCTCCACCTTCATAACTCTTCAACAGTCGGCAGCATTGGTATGCCACACGTACTGGCTTGTTACATAGCCCCTTCTCTACAGTTCCAGTTGGCGGGAAACCTTAGCATTGAAATTGAATTCTTGACAGCAGAAGGTGTCACCCCACAGGAGATTCATCAGAGAATGAAAGCAGTTTATGGTGATTGCGTTGATGTCAGTACTGTGCGTCGTTGGGCGAGTAAATTTGAAGATGTTGTGGCGAGAACATCTGACATGCGCGACAAACAAAGAGTTGAATGTCCTGTGACAGCAACCACTGATTGTCACAAACAAAATGTTGACAGATTTATTCAGGATGACAGTTGTATCACTCAGAGAGAAACTGAAAGCACAATCGGCATTTCACAAGAACGTGTGGGTTACATTATTGCTTTGCTTGGCTATCGAAAGATCTCTGCACGATGGGTACACTGGATGCTGACCAGAGACTGAATCTCACCATCATACGGCTTCCTCGATACAGTCCAGATTTGGCAACATCTGACTTCCATCTGTTACTAATAATGAAAGACGATCTGCGTGGACCTCATTGTGCTTCTGATGAAGACGTCGAGAGAACTGTGAGACTGTGGTTGTGGAAACCGAGTGTCGACTTCTTCGGTGACAGCTTCAGAAAACATGTTCATCGTTGGCAGAAATATATTCAATTGGCTGTTGATTATGTGGAAATGTTTATACTGGTAATTGAAGATTACATTCTAAGGATTATTTCTGCGTTTGATTTGTTAAAATATTCTCATCAAAACCCAATTAATGAAGGTGTAGGCATTACATTTCATTCAACCTTGTACAAACTTTAGTCACTAATCTGGTCGCTATGCACTGTCATAACCTGAGTGAGTCAGTGATCCAAGTGTGCTTTGCGAATGTGCTGACAGACGCCAAACTGGAGTGTCAGATAGTGAAGCCTTCCACTCAACGGCGGCCTAAATACATGCTGTCGAGAGGGCGTTGGCGGCCTGTTGCTTGTCGGTGTGTCTCTGGCCTCTCTCGTGATAGGCGCGCTTGATCCAGTGCCTACTATCGATCTTCGCACTATCTCTTTGCCAATCAGCGCACTGGCGACAGCTTACACCGGCACAGTATACATGCAGACTGAAGTGATGAATGAACATTTTTACCAAGGCTGGGGTTTCAACCTGGGTTTCCTGCTCATTAGGCAGATGTGCTAACCGCTGTCCCATCCTGCTGCAGTAGCTTTGAACAACTTCACCGGCTACCCTAACACACCTCCTTCCTCAACCTGACTTGAAAAGATCTCTGGAATCATATAGTTTCAGCTAAATAAAGCAATTGTGCCTTGTTTCAGGCAGAATCACCCATTTCATTCTATGCTGAGATGCTATTCCAATACATTTGTAGAACCTCCTGCATTGCTCTTCAAGTTTATGAGGAGTACCAGCTGAGGTGAGGAATGACTGAGAAATTGGATCGAGGAGAAAGACATGCTGGGGTAGCCTGTGCAGTTGTGCAAAGCCACTGTTCCATTGTAGTGTAGTGGTTAGTGCACCTCCCTAGTGAGCGGGAGACCTGGATTCGAGTCCTGGCCTTGGTACAAATTTTCATTCGTTGCTTGAGTTTGCATATATACATCATAGATCCCTGAGACTTGAATAGGTTTCTTGAATCATATAGTTTCATTTAAATGTCTCTTCTGTGTAGCGGTTAGCAGTACGTAGCTGCGGTCGATAATAATCACTGAAATCGGAAGAAGAATTCATTACCTGCAGAAAAAAAGGATGGACAGTCTTTTATCTGTTCGACGTAGCAGTTATCGTGGCGGACACGAGGTAGCCATAAAACCACACGCAGTTAACGGTCATGGCAGGAACACCATCACACGAGGGCTGCAACACACGCTGTCGAAAGACGGAAATAAGTCTTGCAGTAAATATCTAGGAACGACCTCCCTGACAAGGCGATGCGGCTGATCTCAGGAGCAGAGGAGCAGTGAAAAAGTTTTTATTTCCTCCTGCCGAATGTGCTTCCCTTATCCGTCGCTATAGCTTCGTAGGAGAAAGATCAGGACAGCAATAAAAGAAGGGAAACATCCGTTTTCACCTACTGAGGTTGAAAACGGGTATGATGAAGGGCCGGCCTTCTCACATCCATTGCCCGCACATTCCTTTAATAGTACTCAGGGTGACAATGAAATCTAACGACAAAATTTCCGGCGGTTAATTGCGGATATTGTCGGAGTATTCTGTTGTAAGAGAACCGAGGTCTTCGATGGCTCCTTGCAGAGTACTTTTACTTCGTTTGGTTTGTTATCGCCATTTACTTTTGTATCTAATTGCATTGAAAATATCTACATAACGATGCAAATGTCGGCGGTATACACTGTGTATCTGGTTTGGAACCACACTTGTTCCATCGCCTCACTGTACTTCGCGTTCACATTTAAATCGTTTCCTCAAGCTTATATTCAGTAGCACTCGATTCTGCGATGAGTTTGCTCTTTCCCACAGTGATGGTTGTACTTTCACGGTAATATACAGCAACATGGAGATGTTTTACTGATGAAGCGTTGGCCGATATCCTCCTCCTTGCATCTACTTTCTGGACACAATGAAAAAGCAGCCAACGCTACTAGGATCAGCTTCCCCGAAACGACGAAATGCACATCACAGTCAGATCACTCATAAGTGACATTAATTTATGTTTAGTGTTTTGCGTGTGGTGATCGAAGATGACAGCCTATTTCACTGGTGGGAAGTCTCACCTGTTGGTGTAGCGGTAAAGCTTGGAAACCGAAAGGTCGTGGGATTGGATCTCTGACGAGCCGCAAAAATTTTCATGCTGCCTTTAATCTGGCCTTTACCTGTCAACGATGTGAGGAGTTGCTGTGGAAGACACAGTATTCGGGTTCCACGATACACTGTGAGTCCCCATCCCCAGTAAGGTTGCTGATTGGGTTGGGGATACGTAATTCGCCGAAGTGGTGTCAAATTGAAAAGACATGCACCTGCTTTTGAACCATATAGAATTATCATCACTACTTTTGGGACGGTATTTTTACGGAAACAAACGTATTTGGGGTAAAACTGATCAAGCTATTATTACGTTAGTACTCTGTCACGGTCAGCAGGAGGCCTTGGGTCTCTCACCCCAAAATACTGAGCAAATATCCGCGGAAAACCTACTTCATCATGTCAGTTGAGTTCTGGATGATCGTCTATGCCAGTGGGCATGGTCATCACCTTTGCTGTTTCTCCTTGAGGGCTTTGTGTTTGGATACATACCTTGTTGTGATCTAGTGATGCTGTATTATAAGCTGTCTAGTCACTTTAATGTGACCGCCTTCTATGTTCGACGTCAACTTGCAATAATCATTCACAGATGGGAGGTGGATGCACTAGCAGTGGAAACGTATGTAAAGGGAGTCGAGCGGGACGTCCAAAACAGTGGAGTCGTTATCGTAATGTGGAAACGGAGCTATTTATCTTACTTTCGTAAAGGGCATGATCATTGGATATCGGGCCAAGGGTGGAATCATTTCCGAAACGGCTAGCTTGTGAACTATTCGTTTGCTGCCGTGGTTAAAAAATACCGTGCATGGCAAAATGGCGCTATTGAAACCGGCGCCGAGACATCTAGTGCACCAAGGACTGTAGGTGATAGGGGTGAACGAATGGCTGTGATGATGTATACGGGCTAACAGACTTGCAACTATATGAAGATAGTAACTGTTCCGAAAGAACAGATACCAATGATGATCATGCAGCTTCTCTAGAAAGAAATGATAATTAATCGAAACACTCAGCTGCCAACAGGTGTTGTTGATATACCTCATTGGGGACAGCCGAAAATGTGTGCCCCGACCACGACTCGAATCCGGGATCTCCTGCTTACATGGCAGACGCGCCATCCATCTGAGCCACCGAGGGCACAGAGGATAGTGCGACTGCAGGGACTTATCCCTTGCACGATTCCCGTGAGTCCCACATTCCCAACTCTCCACAACCTTCATTCGTAATGTTCCTAAAGGGGGGGATATGAATCTCACGGGAAGCGTGCAAGGGATAAATCCCTGTGCTTGCGGTATCCTCTGTGTCCTCGGTGGCTCAGATGGATAGAGCGTCTGCCATGTAAGCAGGAGATTCCATGTTCGAGTCCCGGTGGGGGCACACATTTTCAACTGTCTCCATTGGGGTATATCAACAACCCCTGTTGGCTGCTGAGGGTTTCGGTTAATTATCAAGACTTTCAACTGTTGAGAAACTGATCGTCAGCACAAACTACGGGTCTATCAACCATGTCTCCTCAAAGACCGTTCCGTGAATGTTGCTGCGTATTGCCTTTCGCTGCAGCTGCTGGTTGATGCCCACATGCAGACTGCTGGTCATCCGCGATGGAGGCTGGAATTTGCACGCCAGTTGCGCAACCGGAGGGCCACTGAGTGGTGATGGGTGTGCTTTTCAGATGAATCACCTTTTATTCTCCATCCGACAGATGGCCATTGACGTGTGTAGCGTGAAACGTCTGAAAGAAATCAAGGAGGGAGAGTTATGGTCTGGGGAACGCACCCGCTGCTTTCCGCGGATGATCTCATCATTCTGGAAGGCACGCTGAATCAGCACAAGTATGCATATATCCTCGGCACGATGGCATCTACCAGCAGCGCAATGCAACATGTAACCCAGCTCGCAGTGCAAAGGAGTGAATCGAAGAACCCCTAGAAGAGTTAACAGCACTCCCCCGGTCACCAAACTCCCCAGATGTAAAGTCAGTCGACAGTCTGTAGGGGCACCTTGATCAGGCTCTTTGTTTTGTATCCCGCCTGGAAGGCGGACGTGGAACTGCTCCTGCAAAATGAAAATCGGAGCAGGAAAAGGTGAAAATCTCTCGGTACTGCTCTTAGAAATGGTTTTACTGTATCACAATAGTAACTGAACACATAACTTTGCATTGAGAAGCACGTAGGTACGAAACCGTATTCCCGTCGTAAGTAGTACAATGTCTCAATGGCAAGCCAACACCCTCTGAATTTGAAGTGATGTTTCTAGGCCGTCTGCTCTTGATGAAATGGGGTGATAGTAGAAAAATATTACACATTATAAAATGCCAGTTACAGCTTGTGTTTACAATAGGACTATTACAAATTATGATAATGACCCTTGGACTGTTGTATGACTGCTACATCGAATTTCCATAGAATATTACTTTGTTATTATATCAGAGGATAATTATTTTCTGTTTTTGAATATTCGAAGTATTGTAAGTATTTGTAAGTACAGATATATTTTCGTCAAATACTGCCTTACCACTTGCAATTGTCCCACTTGTATTTGTGTAGTCACCAGAAAATAATTTTTTTGTATTTATACTGTGATCTCCAACAGTACAAACATGTAAATGAATGTATAAACACCTGAAAATGGGCGCAAGCCCGAAACCGGTCGTGTGACGAATGAACAACTGGTAGCGGATATTTTTCTACAACCCCACAAAGGAACAATCACGGAGTTCGACAGCATCCACTATGGATAATATTCATGAAATGGGGTGAATCTGGAGTGAAGCTCGTAGAGCTCCACAGCGCAGGCTAGAGGGCACTGTCGTCGGTGTCTGTCTTACTTCCAACATAAGAACTTGCACCTACGCCATGGCATCGTAGCTATCGATACGACACTTTGCGCCATGGATTCTCAATCCAGTAACCTAGTCCAGCCGGCCAGGGGACTGGAGTTGACATGGCTCCACACCCCAGTCGGTGCCTTCCAAAATCTCACTGTCTCTCTTCTTGCACGTCTCGCAGAGTCCGCACTGCAAAAAGTGGTTATTCATGCTTTCGGCAGGTGGCCACATTAATGTGGCTAGCCACTGTACTTCATAAGAAATTCCACGTCTCAAGATCTCCATTCCTGAAAGCAAATGTTGTCCTAATGTTATCCGAATACCTTTGTCGATTATATAATTCCAGTTAGTATTCTGTGCCACGATTTTCCTACTGATCATGTACTTTCCCTCGTCAGTTCTCCTTTTTGGAAGGTGTGGTCTGTTAAGTGTTCTTTTCATGACACATCCACTCAATAATTTCAGATTTTCGCCTTGGACCGATGCATCATTGATTCCTGCTTTATACCGTTCAATCTAATGTTGACGCTTTGTTTGATATTAAAAATGAGTAAAGTACTCAGTATCCTTTTCATTCTTTTATATTGTTGCCATAGCCCTTAAATAACGCTATTCAGCATGTTGGTCTATACTGGTTCTGCCTTCACAAATCCATGTTCAGTCACATTATCCTTCAACATCTCGATTTCTGCTAAGTTTCAGGTAGGGTGTTACAGATCGTTGAGAACCTCAAGATATTGTAAATGTGCAAAACATGTAGTTTCATCCGGTTTAATATTAGAGAAATTACTACCATTGCAAGGTTAATATTAGTGAAATTATTACAACTGGAGTCGTGGAGCCTGTCTACTGGCCCACAGTTTCTCTGTTGATCATCACATTGTGCTTGTGCGATCTGCCAACGATGTGATCTTCCTACACTTAGGCTATGTCTTGCAACTTTCGCTGAATAACGAAATAATTTGCTTTGTGAACTGAAAGAATTTACACTGACGAGCCGAAAGCAGTGGCAGATTTAAAAATTTTGCGCCCTTAGGCACACCATATTGTATGCGCCCCCACCCCCAACAAAACATGTTTTAAATAATAACTATTACCCGATTACTTCACAATTGCCCTTTTGGGTGGGAGCGCTGTGAGCTGTTTCCGTACTCTGATATTCGTTGCTCTGAATGACCAGTCAGCGGTCTAGTCGCGCTCAATCAAAATGTAATATGGCTCCTGATCTGTACTTCGTGTATGGCAGCGGACATAACAAACTTAAAACTGCATGGTGTCAACACATTCTTCTGTCGATAGACAACAGAAACGAACACAAGGAAAATAACTTTTCTTTTATGGCCTAAAAATTCAGCAGAGCGTGTAGGAGACAACGGATTTTTGTTCTACATTTACTTTTAATACGTATGTTCTTTTACACGAAACCGTTGAAAATGAAAATAAAATTTTTTTTCTGCGATCTAAAAATTGAAACGAACGTGTCATAAATTAGAAATTAATACGTATTTTTACAGAGGTGCGTTCAAAATTAAAATAAACTGTCATTTTACGATCTAATAACTTGAATGTGTAGCGGATAAAAAAAGTTTGTTATTAATACGTGAATCTATAGGAAAGCATGAGAAATGAAGATGAAATAGAGATTTCGGTGCACGAACTAATAACTAAATACAGACGACCAAACACAGAACTGGATTTGCTATTACATAATTTTGTATAAAAGTGAAGAAAAATCAAATTTCTTTTATAATCTAATAGTTAACGCGTAAAGCATTAGGGTCTGTGTAGCTGTATGCAGCATAATAAATGTACACCATACCTTTAATCCATGTAAGGGCTGAACAGTTTTGTGCTGTAGCTACTGCTTTCACCATAGCTTTTCTAACGGTATAAGCAAAGCTTTTACGTATTTATCGACAGAACTGAACTACGTTATTTATTAACACTTTTTCAACTTAGCATACTCTCCGATAACGTATATTTCCGTAATAACTATACATTTACGCAGACGCCAAGAATACGCATCAGTTGTAATATACTACAGTATCAGTATGACTTGACTGTACAGCACCGAGCGGCCTGGGTCATTCGGGAATTGTTTAGTATTGTAGGACGTCTTCGGTCACGTCTGCACGTACACGAGGTTTAGCTCCGCGCTCTGACACCGGCAGTTGTAAAATGAACGGGTAATACGTAGTTTGTAAATCCAATAAATGAGTTCTAAGTTATGATAGATATCACTTTGTAATGTTAAATTTTCAAAACTAAAATGAATAAATAAACAAACTCACCAGTCAACAAAGTTTGCGTCTGGCTTTAACGGCAGAAAATTTGTTGATCATATCTTCATAGTTCAGACGGTTATCAGCTAGGAGGTCGTCTCCGATGTGAAGAATGGACAAGGTGTTCAATCTCTCCTCAGACAACGTAGAAAGTAGGTACAACTTAAGTCTTTTAAGAGCCGATAACGAGTTTTCTGCTGAACAATTTGTCAGTTTCATACATAGAAATATTCTAAGAGCAATGACAACATACGGAAACACGGAAAGTAACCTCTCATTTCGTAAAAATTTTATCATTTCGATTGGTATATCATCAATCTCAGAAGATTTCAAAAGTTCCACGAAATGTACACATTCACTAGGGAAGGAGGGCTCTAAATCTGTATCATATGGTGCTTGGAGGTTTGCTACACGTTGAGCAATATCGTCAGGTGAACTGTTCTTAAGGTTACTAAAAAACTGTGAAGGAGACCAACAGTGTTCTATAGCTTTCCTTCCTCCTCAGTAATTCGGCGTACAAGTTGTCGTGTACTGGGAGAATGTTACGACTACAAATTTTTCCCTTCCAGTCAGAAAAACTTCTTCATAGCCCGCTTCTTCGTCATCATGAAGCTCGTGTTTTGGTGATTTTTTATAGGTGCATTCATAGTCTATGCCAGTCACAATTTCCATGGATTTATTTTCATAATAGTCAAACATGCCACGAATAGATGCAAGAAATCCTACAAGTGATTCAAATAATTCACGCACTATTTTAGTATCAGTATTTACACTTTGCAATTTTAGATTTACACTATTAAATCTGTGAGTATGCCCTTCCAAACTGTCATCATGAATACTGTTTCTAGTCTGCTTAGTTGATTCAGTAAATCTGAAGCGTGATTTCGCACAAGTGGTTTTACAAACGTATTATTGGTAATATGTGTGAGGGAATTGTTAACGTCCTCCCAGTTTTCATATTGACTTACACACGCTTCCTCTCTTGCTGACCAATGTCTTTTTGATAAACTTTTTACCGTTTTACTTCCTGGTTTCATGAAAAGAAGAAGTTTATTCCAGTGCTGTGTACAATCAGAGAAAAAATTATAAAGGTTTTCCACTACATTGAAAAGTGAACATGCTTCCTGACAACAGCTTGCAGCACTAGTGCCGACTAAATTCAAAGAACGTGCTGCACAAGGCTCATAATGCGCTTTCGGATGTAGGTTTCTGACATATTGCTTGCACTGTCATATGACTGGCCTCTACAGTCAATAATATCAATGGAATTTGTCGACAGGACGTTTCAGTACTGCCTCATCTAAGTTTTCTGACTTGTGTCCCAGGTTTGGTAAAAAAAGAAGGATAAGGTCAACAGGTTCACCATTGTCGTTCACATATATTGATATGAAAGATAATGTATCACTGTGTGAAATGTCCACAGTAGATTCTACTATTACAGAGGAATGTTGGGCCTCTTTTATTTCACTTACGATAAATCTTTTTATTCGTTGAGAAAGAAGCTCTGTTATTCCATCACAGATTGTTGAAGAAAGACAACTTGCATGCGTCTGCCCTGGATTTCGATATCGTTCAATGTGCTCTGCGGGAAAAGGATCAAACTCGTCTGTAAGTTCAATACACATCATAAATTGGCCATTACGTAATAAATGTAGTAATTCAACGTGTCCATGTAGGGGAAGTCGACGACTTGTTAGCTTCTTCACTACTGCAAACACCGTTTTCAACACTCTGCACCAGTACATTTTTTCTGTCTCAACATATGTCTGGAAATGGATATCTTCTTGTATTTTTGTGTTCAAGTGAATCATGGTGAGATAAAATATTAGAAATATTTTACCAATCTGCAATATACACTCCTGGAAATTGAAATAAGAACACCGTGAATTCATTGTCCCAGGAAGGGGAAACGTTATTGACACATTCCTGGGGTCAGATACATCACATGATCACACTGACAGAACCACAGGCACATAGACACAGGCAACAGAGCATGCACAGTGTCGGCACTAGTACAGTGTATATCCACCTTTCGCAGCAATGTAGGCTGCTATTCTCCCATGGAGACGATCGTAGAGATGCTGGATGTAGTCCTGTGGAACGGCTTGCCATGCCATTTCCACCTGGCGCCTCAGTTGGACCAGCGTTCGTGCTGGATGTGCAGACCGCGTGAGACGACGCTTCATCCAGTCCCAAACATGCTCAACGGGGGACAGATCCGGAGATCTTGCTGGCCAGGGTAGTTGACTTACACCTTCTAGAGCACGTTGGGTGGCACGGGATACATGCGGACGTGCATTGTACTGTTGGAACAGCAAGTTCCCTTGCCGGTCTAGGAATGGTAGAACGATGGGTTCGATGACGGTTTGGATGTACCGTGCACTATTCAGTGTCCCCTCGACGATCACCAGTGGTGTACGGCCAGTGTAGGAGATCGCTCCCCACACCATGATGCTGGGTGTTGGCCCTGTGTGCCTCGGTCGTATGCAGTCCTGATTGTGGCGCTCACCTGCACGGCGCCAAACACGCATACGACCATCATTGGCACCAAGGCAGAAGCGACTCTCATCGCTGAAGACGACACGTCTCCATTCGTCCCTCCATTCACGCCTGTCGCGACACCACTGGAGGCGGGCTGCACGATGTTGGGGCGTGAGCGGAAGACGGCCTAACGGTGTGCGGGACCGTAGCCCAGCTTCATGGAGACGGTTGCGAATAGTCCTCGCCGATACCCCAGGAGCAACAGTGTCCCTAATTTGCTGGGAAGTGGCGGTGCGGTCCCCTACGGCACTGCGTAGGATCCTACGGTCTTGGCGTGCATCCGTGCGTCGCTGCGGTCCGGTCCCAGGTCGACGGGCACGTGCATCTTCCGCCGACCACTGGCGACAACATCGATGTACTGTAGAGACCTCACGCCCCACGTGTTGAGCAATTCGGCGGTACGTCCACCCGGCCTCCCGCATGCCCACTATACGCCCTCGCTCAAAGTCCGTCAACTGCACATACGGTTCACGTCCACGCTGTCGCGGCATGCTACCAGTGTTAAAGACTGCGATGGAGCTCCGTATGCCACGGCAAACTGGCTGACACTGACGGCGGCGGTGCACAAATGCTGCGCAGCTAGCGCCATTCGACGGCCAACACCGCGGTTCCTGGTGTGTCCGCTGTGCCGTGTGTGTGATCATTGCTTGTACAGCCCTCTCGCAGTGTCCGGAGCAAGTATGGTGGGTCTGACACACCGGTGTCAATGTGTTCTTTTTTCCATTTCCAGGAGTGTAGTTAGTAGCAATCGTGGACTTACCTCAAAACAATTTACCTGGTGCACAAAAAAACAGAACTGGTGCTACAGGAGTATACTAGAAAATCACGCAAAATTGATTCACCATTTAAAAGTTGACGTTAAAATACATTTTTGTTCAGATATCTGGTTTTGACGCCTACTGATCTTCTTGAATTAGAAAAATCACTGTTACAATTTTGATGAATGTCACGTTATAAGAGAATGTCGATTGTTGATTCATTGACACACCATTCCGTAGGATCATAACTAACGAGGTTATTTCATTTTGTAATGTCTGACTCGACGCTCAATTTGTAGTATAATTCGAAATCAGGAAAATTCTCTTTTCTTCATTTTTAACGTTTGTTTTGTCTCTATTTACTTCTTTTACAAAATTTCCAGTGCCAGAAATATCATCCGTACTACTTGAAGTCGAACTAGCAACATGTTTTGCGAAAACTTTATCTACTCTTCCAAGCGTTTTTAGAACATTGGCTTCTCGTTCTCGCCTTTCCTTCAATAATTTCCGAAATGTCGCCCCACTTAATTTTGCACGTTTGCACTGTTACTCATGTTAAGGCACTTTCAAAGTTCTCAACCAACAGTCAAAACCAACAGAAAAATTGTAAAAGGAAAGAAAGAAAGTTCCAATCGTACTACGCCTCGCATGAGCACAAAGCTTTTTGCTTTAAACACGGCTCACCTGCTTAAACATTTTTCCTTTAAACACGGAGCGATGAACTGACCAACTAGGATTATTCGACGTAACGGTGCTATTAAAGAACGATAATACAGAACAATTTAATTTCATTGTCGCCTGTTTCTCGGTTGTTAGTGAATAGTAGAAGCACACCTGTCGGCTGGAATTACTCTCGTACAGAAAACGGGAGAGTCTCTTTTTTGGCTCCTGTTTAGCTCGTCGCCGGAATTTTAGCTGGGAAGCAAATATGTTCTGAATATTCTTGACACTGTCTTTCTAATTTAAAGAGCAAATAATTTTTGTAATTTCTTGCAGTGTTGTGTGCTGGATCGACTCTTATCCAACTTATGCTTATAACGTTTCAGCGGTTTCTGTGGGCAGAGAAGATCGACTACAAAGTTTAAGTAGTCTTATTGGCAGTTGATGTGGTGTGATGTGACTTGTGTGAACACTGCTGTTACGTCTACATGCAAATGCAGCTTTTGTTCTAACATAAAATAAAAATAACCTTTCCTCGAAGAAAACACTTAGTTAAGAGGTTTAATAAAAAATTTGTATTTCCACGTACTATTCGATTGCACAGAGTGGGAACTTTGATATCGTGCAGGCTGCAGCACAATAAATGAGAGAAATAAAAGTTGGTTCCTCTTAGTTTTTCGCCAAAAAAGTAACTAAGTGAATAATTAATAAAATTTTTAAACTGTTTTGAAGTGTATTTCACACGTTATTAGATATTCTGCTTATGTTCTTTGCATATAAACATGTGTTTAAAAATGTAAAACATTCCCAGTATCAACATGTTTTGGTAAACGAGTGTCATTAAATCAGAGCTCAGATATTGAAGACCACAGAGCTTTCACATTAATTACTATAATGGAGGGTTGACTTGATACTTCCCCGTGATTCTACAAGAAATTTAAGCAGAGTCGGGTTTTACATACTCAGGCCTACACATGTTACAGTATTTAAGAAACTGCTGATTATTTTACCACAGCTTTTCAGTGGTCCTTTTATTGTCACGGGGAAAATATGATAGGGTTAAGTAGAAGCTGACAACAGTCTCGGAGTAATAATGTTTCAAACACTGCTTTGTAGATTGCTGTCCTGAGAACTTACTTCAAAATATTTTGAACAAGCATGAAGATGATACGAGACAGAAACCCAATGTTAAATTTCCATTCAGTCATCAAGTCTTCTTCATGTGCTGTCTCCTCTAAGAAGGTTGGCTGTCATCATGGCAATTTCTGATCTTGATTTGGCTGATCTAAGGAGTTCTGACGTTGAACAGTTGTACCAATTTTTTAAATTGTCAATCCAGGATGTCCGTCTTCTACCCCTCGTTCTCTTCCCACAAATTTTCCCTTCTAGTATTATTTGCAATATTTTGTAATTTACTCCCCTAATAACATGGCCTAAATATTGTAGCTTCCTTACTTTAATAATTTTAATTAATTCTTTTTCCTTTCCCATTCTTCTTAGGACATCTTGATTAGTAATCCTCGACACCCAACTAATTCTAAGTATTCTTCTATATGCCCACATTTCAAAAGCTTCTAAACTGTTCATGTCCTTCTTTTTCAATGTCCACACTTCCATTCCGTATAATAATTTTGAGAATACATAGCATCTTAGCAACCTCATTTTTGTGTTTAAACAAATGTCTCTCGAACAGAATGCATTTTTCATCTTATTAAAGATACTTCTGGCCTGTCCTATTCTCGATTTAATTTCTTCTGAGCTTTCAATCTCCTCATTTACAATTGTTCCGAGATATTTAAATTTACGTACTTGATCGACTCTTTCCCTATTGATTGTAAGATTTTCTTGTTGGTGTGTTTTAGATATCACCATGAACTTAGTCTTGCTTACGTTAAGAGTCAAGCCAAATTCTTCACTTTTTTCTGCGACTTTGTCAAGAAGTAATTGTAGATCTTTGAGGTTTCCAGCTAGTAGTGCAGTGTCATCAGCAAACCTAACATTGTTAATGTTTAGCCCATTCACTTTAATGCCAGCTATTTCATCTGATAGAGCTGCCTGGATTATGTCTTCTGAATACATATTAAACAATAAGGGTGAGAGAACGCAACCTTGTCTCACACCCCTCTCTATTTCTATATCATTCGATAACTCATTTTCTACCTTCACGGTTGCCGGTTGATTGTAGTAGAGGTTATATATAATGCGGATGTCTTTCTTATCAAGTGTTTTCTTTTCTAACAATTCTATGAGATGATCATGACAAACTTTGTCAAATGCTTTATTATAATCCAGGAAGCACACATATAGTGGCTGGTTAACCTCCATACATCGTTGCACTAATATGTTAAAAGCAAACAATGCTTCTCTTGTACCGAGGGAACTTCTAAAACCGAATTGTGTTTCACTTATACCTTCTTCTACTTTTTTGTATATTCCTTGGTGTATAACTTTTAGAAATATCTTTAAGGTGTGACTCATTAAGCTTATTGTACGGTGATCATTACAAGTTTTGGCATTAGCCTTTTTGGGTAATGTAACAAAGGTAGATGTCAACCAATCCCTAGGAATAATTCCCGAATTATAAATATCATTAAACAATTGTACAAATATATCTATATGGTCTATTCCTATGAGTTTCAGGATGTCATTTGGTATCTTATCCGGTCATCAAGTAAACTATGTATATTTCCAAGCTTTTGTTGTCGAATTTTGTTCTTAAGGGTTATTTAAACTAGGAAGTTGTTTAACAATATTAAAAATTTTTGTCGTTTGGAAGCACAGTTATTTTGAAACTTGTTGTTGCTGCGGTCTTAGCCACCCCGGTGAGAAGATCGCAGCTGGCTGCCTGTGGCTTACACCAAGTGGCGCTGAGTCAGCAGGGACGCAGACCTCTGAGTCAACTGCTGGCATCATGAGGACGCCGCAACTCCACTTGCCTACAAGGCTGACTCACAGCAGTGCATGCACAGGTCACTGAGGCAGCCATTTTGCACCAAGCCATTTCACAGAAAGGAAAGTGGTGTCCTCAGCATTGTGGGACCCACTGATGCAGATCAAGAGGAACGGGGGCACTATAGTTGGAAACAATAAATCACTTGGAAAGCTTGGACGAGTCTTAATATGGTACCTTCTACGTCTTCTCGCTACATTTGATGTTGCTGTTACATTTGGTGGCAGAAGTTGCCACTACAAATAGAAGCTGTGGAGCACCCTGCATACAAGATTTTCACAGAGATTTTTAGTATCGAAATTTCGGAAGTGTGCGAATCAGGTAAAACATAAATTCCTCTCACCCAACATGAAAATCACAAAATTTAGGACTAATTAGGAGGTTTATCGACAAAAGCATTTCTCCCACGCGCCCTTACTGAATATAACAGGGGAGAGGGCTAAAAAGATAGTTGTGTCAAAAGTATCCTCCACCACACACTGTAAAGTGGCTTGCGATGTTCTAGACGTAGATTTAGACTCATGATGAACCGGCTGGTTAAAATTTGGCAGTCGCAGAATAAGTTATTTTCGAAAAAGTTGCTTCACATGAGAGGACCTAGTCACACATCTCCCACTAACAATAGTTCACAAAAAAATTTAATCCATAACTTAAAAAAGTGAAATGACCCTTTATGTAGCTCTGGAGTTTATAAAAACACTTGCGATAGTTGCTCGATGTTTTACATCGGACAAACGGTTAGGGCTTTTAAGGTAAGGTACAATGTAAATTTGCTAGTGAAGAAAGGTACGATTCTTCATAATTCCAATTTCTCAGAATAGGCCTCCGCTGCTTCCACTGCACGTGCCTTCGTGTCTTTCCGCGGTGGGTGGACGTACCTTCCTGCAGACTTGGATCACTCGCGCTGCCTTTCCGGGACTTCCCCTGCTGGCCGACACTGCGTTCACCGGGGCTTCCCCTGGCTTTGTGCGCTGCGTACCACGGTGTCTGAGGCTATAAAAGCCTTCTCCCCCCCTTCCACTTCCCCCTTCCCACAGGCAGCGAGCTCCCGTATATTGCAGAGAGAGCAGCACTTCCGCCACGGCTGCCAACATTAAATCCTTTCCCTTTCCTCGCCGCTGCTGCCGCGACATCCAGGGAAACGGGATTCCTCTTGATGACGTGTTTTCTTCTGTTTTTATTTGCCGACACCCCGAGTAATCCTACCTAATTACTGTGGTAGTGCCCCTTTAAATTAGAACGTACTGCCTCCGGCTCGGTCCTTCTCGCCCCGTAACTTCCCTAACTACCACGCCGTGCAAACTCCTGCAAGAAGCCCTGCTACACTCTGCGAAACGGCAAAAGGAAGAGGGAGGAGAGCAGATAATGTGAAAGCGTTTGCATCTATTTTGCATTAGCAAGCTGAGGCCAAAGTTATTTCGACCCGTTGCGCAAGTAGTTGCTGAGTTATTTTTCAGACTCGCTACTGGTTTAAACACTCGGTAAATGGTGCTGTATCAAGAAGACTTAAGTCACTCCGTTAAAGTTAGGTTACATGATGAATCACACAGTTCTAAAAGCTGTCAATTCAACTAAATACCTATTTAATTACAAACATGAACAATTTAAATTGGAACAATATTACGGTGGAAAAATGGTTCAAATGGCTCTGAGCACTACGGGACTTAACATCTCAGGTCATCAGTCCCCTAGAACTTAGAACTAATTAAACCTAACTAACCTAAGGACATCACACACATCCATGCCCGAGGCAGGATTCGAACCTGCGACCGTAGCGGTCGCGCGGTTCCAGACTGAAGCGCCTAGAACCGCTCGGCCACAACGGCCGGCCTATTATGGTGGAACAGGGGAGACAGTGTCATGGATGTGATACACACGTCCGGGTAACAATCATTAAAACAAAGACGTTTTTCGTTGCAGCAAGGTCTTTTGACGAAATTTCAATCTGCCACGTACTGCACATATATTTATTGACATCATCCTGCATAGCATAAATGATCATTCTAATAAAATAAGAGAAATCAGTGTTCGCACATAAAGATTTAAGCGTTCGTTTTTCCTGCATGCTATTAAGAGAATGGAACGGTAGAGAAATAGTATGAAAGTGGTTTAATGAGTCCGCTGCCGGGAATTTAAGTGTGAATTGTAGATTATTCATGCTGATGTAGATTTACATGCTGCCAAATATTTTGCCTCAGTCGATTTAACGCTATTGTTTCAACAAATTACAGGAGTTTCAGAAAGTGGTGTGCATTTTTATTTTGGTTTTCTACATCTGCATCTGCATCTAATGTTTATTCTACAAACTGCACTTAAGTGCCTGGCAGGGGGTTCATCGAACAACCTTCACAATAACCTTCTGTTATTCCACTCTCGAACAGTGTGAGGAAGAAACCAAGAACTATATCTTTCCATGCGAATACTACTTTCCCTTATTTTATTATGATGATATTTTATGCCTATGTAGGTCGGCATCAACAAAATATTTTCGCATTCAGAAGAGAAAATTGATGACTGAAATTTTGTGAGGAGGTTACGCAGTAACGAGAAACACATTTGTTGTAATGATGTCCACCCCAAATCCTGTATCATGTCCGTGACACTCTCTCCCATATTTCTCAATAACACACAACGTGCTGCCCGTTTTTTAATTTTCTCGATATACTCTGTTAATCCTATCTGACAAGATCCCACACTGCGCAGCAGTACTCCAAAACAGGTCTGACAAGCGCACTGCAGGCAGTCTCTTTACTGCAGCTGTTGCATCTTCCAAGTGTTCTGACAATAAACCACAGTCTTTGGTTCGCCTTCCTCACAACTTTTCTTTGTGCTCTTCCCAATTTAAGTTGTTCGTCATCGTAACTCCTAGATATTTAGATGAATTTATGATCTAGAGATTTGATTTATTTATCGCGTAACCGAAGTTTAACGGACTCCTTTAGCACCCGTGTGTATGACCTCTAACTTTTCATTATTGAGAGCGAATTGCGAATTTTCGCACCATACAGATATCTTATATAAATCGTTTAGCAATTGGTTTTGATCATATGATTACATTACTACACCATAAACGACAGCATCATCTGCAGACAACCTAAGAATGCAGCTCAGATTGTCTCCTATCGCTTATGTAGGTAAGAAACGACAGAGGGCCTATAACACTACCTTAGGGAACGCCAGAAATTACAGCTGTTTTACCAGACGACTTTCCATCAGCTGCTACGAAATGTGATCTCTCTGACAGGAAATCACGAATCCAGTCACGGAATTAAGACGATATTCCATAAGCACGCAATCAGATTACTAGCCGCTGGTGAGGTACAGTGTCGAAAGCCTTTTGTAACTTCACTAATACGGTATCAATTTGAAATCCATTGGCGGTAGCACTAAACAAATCGAGCGAGTGAAGAAGTAGCTGTGTCAATAGACTGATCTCTTCGAGGTAATTCTTAATGTATACGTTCCAAAATTCTGTTGCGTATCGATGTGATTTAGTGGATTACTCCTATTGCCTTTCTAGAATACTTGTGTGACATGTTAAGCTTTCAAGTCTGTCAGTCAGTCAGTCGTGTGACTAGGGCCTACCGTCAGGTAGACCGTTCGCCGGGTGCAAGTTATTCGATTTAACGCAATTTCGGCGACTTGCGCGTCGATGGCGATGAAATGATTATGATTAGGACAAGAGCGGAGAAAAATCTCCGACCCAGCCGGGAATCGAACCCGGGCCCTTATGACCGACATTCTGTCGCGCTGACCACTCAGCTACCGGGGACGGCCTTGAAGTCTGTGGGTAGGGATCTTTCGTCGAGCGAGCTGTTGTATGTGGAATTACTGCACCAGTATCTTCTGCCAGTTGTGTTGTTATGAGATCAATATATGATCCAAATGGCTCTGAGCACTGTGGGACTTAACTTCTAAGGTCAACAACATATGATCCAGTACTTACCACTGTTGAGAGGTAGAAGATCTTACATTGCTGTTCACTTGCAAGGTCAAGATGATTGTCCAATTAAGTTCATCTTTCCATTTCATCATTACAAGTGAATTTACCGCTTGGGATCATGCTTCAGTGTGTTTCCTGGTCTGTGCCTTTGTTCTTGTGCCCAATACCGTCCACTCACGCCGGCCGGTGTGGCCGAGCGGTTCTAGGCGCTACAGTGTAGAACCGCGCGACCGCTACGGTCGCGGGTTCGAATCCCGCCTCGGGCATGGACGTGTGTGATGTCCTTAGGTTAGTTAGGTTTAAGTAGTTTTAAGTTCTAGGGGACTGATGACCTCAGAAGTTAAGTCCCATAGTGCTCAGACCCATTTTTGAACCCGTCCACTTATGTAAGGCTCTCCCCGAGCTTAAAACACTTCCAAATTTTCCACATTGTTCAGCAGTTTCCTTACTTCTGACAAGAGCGACAGTTTGATACTTTTCCAAATCTTTTCTTTGTTTCTATTTCTGTAATACATGAACTACAAAACATCATTTAAAGCACTTATTTGTTTTATATATTTCTCTGTCAGAAGATGATTTTAAAACGATCGTTCTATGAATCATACTGCTGTGAATTTGCCTAACTGTTGATAAAGTAAGTTTGTATAATTTGCTTTTTTTTTTTTTCATAGTTCCAAACAACTTCTTCCTGTTTTCTCGATTGATCTGTGTTCAGTTTTTCAAGGCATATCCACTGTGCCAACTTATAACTAAATCTGAGGGGTGTGCGATGGGGAGGTTCCCTTGTTAGAAGATGTGACAAACCCACTAAAGAGACAGCCTACATTACACTTGCCCGTCCTGTGCTGGAATATTGATCCGCGGTGTGGGATCCTTACCAGGTAGGTTTGACGGAGGACATCTAGAAAGTGCAAAGAAGGGCAGCTCGTTTCGTGTTATCGCGCAGTAGGGGTGAGAGAGCCACTGATATGATACGCGAGTTGGGGTGGCAGTCACTGAAACAAAGGCGGCTTTCTTTGTGGCGAGATCTATTCATGAAATTTCAATCACCAACTTTCTCTTCCGAATGCGAAAATATTTTGTAGACACCCACCTATGTAGGGAGAAAGGATCATCATAATAAAATAAGAGAAATCAGAGTTCGAACGGAAAGAGTTAGGTGTTCCTTTTTCTCACGCGCCATTCGAGAGTGGAATGGTAGAGAAGTATTAAGAAAATGGTTCGATGAACCCTCTACCAGGCACTTAAGTGTGAATAGCAGAGTAATCATGTAAATGTAGATGTAGATATAGATGTAGATATGGAGTTCACTTTCGTTTGCTGCTTCGGCAGATTTGCTTTACGCTCCCTATCATGTTCTCAATGGGTGCAAGCTCGTCACCGCCCTGGCTCCGTGCCGAGGTCCATGTTCATTTTGGACTTCTCTCGTTTCCTAAGGACACTACACCTGGCCTGGTGTCCGCAGCGAGTTTGTCACACTTCTCACGCGACTTAGAGACAGTCTCTTCGCCTACACCGACGGATCCAAGACCGACCATGGTGTCGGATGCGCCTTCGTACTTGGCGGTGTTCCTTTTCAATATCGGCTTGTTGACCAGTGCTCGATTTTTACCGCGGAGGTCTGCGCCATTTATCAGGTCACCCAGTACAATCGGCGACATGGGCTTCTAAATTGTGCCATGTGCTCAGATTCTCTCAGTGCTCTTCAGGGCCTTCGCACGCTGTTCAAAAATGGTTCAAATGGCTCTGAGCACTATGCGACTCAACTGCTGAGGTCATTAGTCGCCTAGAACTTAGAACTAATTAAACCTAACTAACCTAAGGACAGCACACAACACCCAGCCATCACGAGGCAGAGAAAATCCCTGACCCCGCCGGGAATCGAACCCGGGAACCCGGGCGTGGGAAGCGAGAACGCTACCGCACGACCACGAGATGCGGGCTTCGCACGCTGTTCTCAGTCCATCTTTTAGCACAACAGATCCAAGAGGGCGTCCACTCGCTTACTGTGGGGGGAGCCAACGTGGTGTTCCTGTGGATTGCTGGTCACGTCGGCGTGCCAGGGAACGAGGCTGCTGCTGCAAACGCTGCAGTTCTCCTCCCTCGGCCAGCGAGTCATTCTGTTCCCTCGGATGATCTTCATGTCACTGTCCGTTGGCATGTAGCATCACATTGGAGTGCAAAGTTCGGGACATTAAACACCTGCCAATAGCACGGCCCTCACGTCACGAGGAGGTCATTTTAGCCCGGCTGTATATAGGACACTAGTTACCGCCATTTATTAAGTGATGACCCAGTCCCACTCTGTGCCTACTGCTCTGAACCCTTGACGGCGAGCAACTCTTTGATCCGGTGCCCATATTTTTTATACTGTTTAAGTTTACGTCTTATTTGCTGTCTGCTCTGTCACATCTTTTACTGGATCACACTTCTGTCGATTGCGTCTTACTTTTTATTTGGCACAACAGCATGGCGAAGCAAATTTTATTCCCCTCCCAGCGGGGACCTCCGCCATCTCAGCGATGTTTTGAGAAATTTTCCTTAGGGACGTCCTTAACCTTATCTGCCCTCTTTTAAGTTGCTTCGTTGGTATTTCTTTTTTGCCTCAGGTTTTTATTTCGTCCTTGTTTTCCTTACGTTATGATACGGGTGCTTATGACCTTAGCATTTTTGTGCCCTAGAGCACCAACCAAAAAGAAAAAGCCAGTGACATTTTCCTCTTTCCTCGAATGATGAAACCATTGCGTGGCAGGCATTTCCAAAACGGCGACTAAGTGATTTTTCGAAATGGTACGTTTCGTGAACATATAAAGTAACAAGGTATCGTCAACTTGTCCATCGATGGGAAAGATGTGTCTTATTAAAAGGTCACTCGGCAAAGAAACTTCAACACCAAGTACCATCGTCGCTTCAATTTTGTACAAGGAATACTTAAAACCTTGGGGCCGCCACTATAAGCTGCCTCGCAGTTCGTAAACATTTGAAGAACGTTGTAATTTACCAACAAGAGCTTCTAATAAAATTTATTTATTTAGTAAACAATTTCGATCTGCAGACCGCCATCAGTTTCCTGTGTCAAATGATAGAACGCACACAATCGAGTCACATTAATGTGACCACCATTTATTCGTGAGGTCAACGTGTGATAATCATTCACAAACTGCAGGTGGCAGCACTAGCAGTGGAGGGTATACGAAGAGTGTCAGGAGAAAACGGAAAAGAGTGCAGTCGCTGTCATGATGCGGAAACGGAGCAATTTATCTGAGGTCCATAGGGCATGATCATTGGCTGTAGGAACCAAAGGTGGAAGCATGGAAGCATGGAAGCATTTATGAAACGACTGTGGATGTGTAAATTGGATACAATTCGAGCCGGCCGCTTTGGCCGAGCGGTTCTAGACGCTTCAGTTCGGAACCGCGCGACCGCTACGGTCGCAGGTTCGAATCCTGCGTCGAGCCATTTGAACCATTTGATACAATTCGATGCATATCCATCCCCCAAGGCACTGCATCGCCTCACTGTGCCAACATGACAGCTCCGAGTGGTTCAAATGTCTCTGAGCACTATGAGACTTAACTCCTGAGGTCATCAGTCCCCTAGACGTAGAACTACTTAAACCTAACTAACCTTAGGACATCACACACATCCATGCCCGGGGCAGGATTCGAACCTGACAGCTCCTACACAGCGCAGAGTTCATGATACCTGTTCTTGCTCACTCTGCACGCAGTTACAGAGTTGCCAGAGCCTCTTTTTTTAAATCGCGTTTCTATTAAACCTACTGGCAGGACTAGGTTTTGTTAGATAAAGTTTTGTTTTGTATTGGGACGAGGAAACGCATGACGATCGTCAAATGCGGCATTTTTTCTTCATCCTCACTCAACAGAGGAAAGTCCACTGGACCTGACGGGATACCAATTCGATTCTACATAGAGTACGCGAAAGAACTTGCCCCCCTTCTAACAGCCGTGTACCGCAAGTCTCTAGAGGAACGGAAGGTTCCAAATGATTGGAAAAGAGCACAGGTAGTTCCAGTCTTCAAGAAGGGTCGTCGAGCAAATGCGCAAAATTATAGACCTATATCTCTGACATCGATAGGTTGTAGAATTTTAGAACATGTTTTTTGCTCGCGTATCATGTCATTTCTGGAAACCCAGAATCTACTATGTAGGAATCAACATGGATTCCGGAAACAGATGTCGTGTGAGACCCAACTCGCTTTATTTGTTCATGAGACCCAGAAAATATTAGATACAGGCTCCCAGGTAGATGCCATTTTCCTTGACTTCCGGAAGGCGTTCGATACAGTTCCGCACTGTCGCCTGATAAACAAAGTAAGAGCCTATGGAATATCAGACCAGCTATGTGGCTGAATTGAAGAGTTTTTAACAAACAGAACACAGCATGTTGTTCTCAATGGAGAGACGTCTACAGACGTTAAAGTAACCTCTGGCGTGCCACAGGGGAGTGTTATAGGGCTATTGCTTTTCACAATATATATAAATGACCTAGTAGATAGTGTCGGAAGTTCCATGCGGCTTTTCGCGGATGATGCTGTAGTATACAGAGAAGTTGCAGCATTAGAAAATTGCAGCGAAATGCGGGAAGATCTGCAGCGGATAGGCACTTGGTGCAGGGAGTGGCAACTGACCCTTAACATAGACAAATGTAATGTATTGCGAATACATAGAAAGAAGGATCCTTTACTGTATGATTATATGATAGCGGAACAAACACTGGTAGCAGTTACTTCTGTAAAATATCTGGCTGGTTCAAATGGCTCTGAGCACTATGGGACTCAACTGCTGAGGTCATTAGTCCTCTAGAACTTAGAACTAGTTAAACCTAACTAACCTAAAGACATCACAAACATCCATGCCCGAGGCAGGATTCGAACCTACGACCGTAGCGGTCTTGCGGTTCCAGACTGCAGCGCCTTTAACCGCACGGCCACTTCGGCCGGCCAAAATATCTGGGAGTGTGCGTGCGGAACGATTTGAAGTGGAATGATCATATAAAATTAATTGTTGGTAAGGCGGGTGCCACGTTGAGATTCACTGGGAGAGTCCTTAGAAAATGTAGTCCAGCAACAAAGGAGGTGGCTTAAGAAACGCTCTTTCGACCTATACTTGAGTATTGCTCATCAGTGTGGGATCCGTACCAGGTCGGGTTGACAGAGGAGATAGAGAAGATCCAAATAAGAGCGACGCGTTTCGTCACAGGGTTATTTGGTAACCGTGATAGCGTTACGGAGATGTTTAGCAAACTCAAGTGGCAGACTCTGCAAGAGAGGCGCTCTGCATCGCGGTGTAGCTTGCTGTCGAGGTTTCAAGAGGGTGCGTTTCTCAATGAGGTATCGAATATATTGCTTCCCCCTACTTCTACCTCCCGAGGAGATCGCGAATGTAAAATTAGAGAGATTCGAGTGCGCACGGAGGTTTTCGGCAGTCGTTCCAGGAAAGGGAGACAATGACAGTGGCACGTTAACTGCCCTCCGCCACACACCGTTCGGTGGCTTGCGGAGTATAAATGTAGATGTAGATGTAACGACAAGTTGTTGTTCAATGTTTTTGCCAAAGAACTCGAAAAGTACTTGAGTGACTTATTTCTAATTTTCACACGATCGTGTTACATTACTCTATTACCAACGCTGATAGCCATCGGTAGCTGCGCCTCCATCGAGTCTTGCTGGAACATGATTGTCAAAAGCAGGCTATACCAGATGATGTTGGCCACACCAGATTTACATTACAAAGTACTTAAATCGCATTTCGCTATTAAACAACGTGCTGTTTATGGTCAGATCGAGTCTCATTCCCTACAATTTACACACATGTAAATCGTAAGACACATGCTACAGTACACTGATGTTCTGTAATGATAATGATCGTTCGAGTGCAGAAACATAATACTGAACTGACAAATGTTTACATGCAGCAAGTAAATCATTAACACAGTTCCTAATTGCACCGTCGTTCCAGATAGGAAGTCGTATCAAAACTTAAACGACGTGCACAGAAAGAAATAACACAGTTCACAGACCAGTACTATTGTCACAGTTTGCAGAATGCATTGTTGAAGTTAGACACAGTTATTTTGAGATTAATTGCAAGTTCATAGTAAAACATTAAAAACAGTCACTGAATTACTAAATGATTTCCCGGGGTCAAAATTCTGCTAAAGCTCGATACACTGTACGAGGCATAATTTGTGCTACTTCGTCTGCAGTAATTTCGGGCACAGACTTTTCTGATACCATAACGTTCCGCAGTCTGACTAAAATGGCTCCCGGCAGCCTTTCTTTTACAATGCTGCAACAATTAGAACTGAAACTATCTATTGTTGGTTGCTGTATATTCACGAGTTACAACTACAAATTTAGATTCCTAAATAGCTGAATGGTGGGTAACGATTCTTCTGAATGTGAACTTTTAGATCCAACAGTAACTGCTATGAATTGTGCTGTCTTGTTTTCCAGAATATCGTGTTCTATTTCAGTAACAATGGTTTAAATAAAAATGCTAATTACTCTGAAACTAAATGAGGACAAAAGTTATTGAGATACTCCCAACACTAACTGTAGGACACTTCATTTATTAATGCATACTTTTTATCTACTTTTTGCGAAAGTCAGTAATGAGATATTTGTTTACAAATGAACAATGACAACGAAATTTGCAATTACTGTTATTTGCAATTAGCGCAGCCTTCAGGTGAATTAATTACACCACTGGCTTCTAATTTAACTATGCAAATGTACTGGATAAGAAAATTAAGTTGGCTAAATTGGTTAAGCACTCAGTTAATGTTCGAGATTTAAAATATTTTCAAAAACAAAAAGCAAAAGTTTGGGGGAAAGAAAAACAGGAAAGGGGATTGGGGGTAGGGGGGGGGGGGGGGCGGGAATCCACAAGTTTTGTTACAACCGACATAGCACAAGTATATTTTTTAAATGACGATGTACAGATTCTCTCTGAAAACTGCCTTCGAATAAGAAAGTGCGGTGCAGTGCTGTGAAAATATGCGGTGTCGTTCTTTTCTTGCAGTCACTTTCAACTACAAAAAGCACGGCTATAAACCGTTAGGGATAGTGTTCCATACATACACGAAGTCTGTTCAAAATCTTCCGGACTTTTAAAATAATTGGGCTTACAAACGATTAAAATTTTCAATAGTGTTAAAAAACAACTTGCAAGTTCAAATAAGCCTTAAGAACGAAATTCGACAATACAAGCTTGGAAATATACATATATTACTTGGTGGGTGAATGGAAATTTAACATTGGGTTTCTGTCTGGTATCATCTTCATTATTCTTCAAAATAATTTGAAATAAGCTGTCAGGACGGCAGTCTACAATACAATCTTTGAAACTTTATTTTTCCGAGAATATTGTCGGCTTCTACTTAACCCTGCCATATTTGCCCGTAAAAATACCGGGACCCCTGGAAAGCTATGATTAGCTGATCAGCAGTTTCTTAAATACTGTAACATGTGTGCGCATCAGTGTGTAAATCCCGACTCTATTTAAATTTCTTGCAGAAATTACGGGGAAATAGCAAGTCAATCCTCCATTACTGTAAATAATGTAAACGTTCTGTGTCTTCTGTGTCTGTGCTTTGATTTAATGACACCCGTTTAACGAAATATGTTGGTACTGGGAATGTTGTACCTTTCTAAACACATGTTTATATGAAAACAACAGAAGCAGATATCTAATAATGTGTGAAATACACTTCACAGCAGGTGTAAATTTTATTTATTATTCACTTTTCTTCGAAAAAAAACAAGAAGAAACCAACTTTACTTTGTTTCATTTATTGTGCTGCAGCCTGCACGCTATTAAAAGTTTCCACTATGTGCAATCGAATAGTAAGTGGTATTACAAATTTTATATTAAACTTCTTAACTAAGCCTTTCTTCTTCGAGGAAAGGTTATTTTTATTTTATGTTGGAATAAAATGTAGACATAACAGCAGTGTTCACACAAATGACAACACATCACATCAACTGCCAACAAGATTACGTAAGTTTTGGAGCCTGTCTATTCTGATCACAGAAACCGCTAAAATGTTAAGAGAAGAAGTGGGATAAGAGTCGATCCAGCACATCACTCTGCAAGAAATTGCAAAATTATTTGCTCTTTAAATTAGAAAGACAGCGTCAAGAATATTCAGAACATATTTGCATCCCAGCTAAAATTCCGGTAACGCGGTAAACAGGAGGCAAAAAAGGCACTGTCCCGTTGTCTTTACGAGACGAATTCCATCCGGCAGGTGTGCTTCTACTGTTCAGTGACACCAGAGAAACAGGCGACTATGAAATTAAATTATTCTGCACCGTACTTCTTTAATAGCATAATTACATCTAGTAATCCGAATTGATCAGTTCATGGCTCCGTGTTTAAAGGACAAGTCTTAGTGCTCGTGTGCCATGTTTAAAGCAAAAAGCTTTGTGCTCATGTGCTGTGCAGTACGATTGGATCTGGATACAGTCTTTCTTCCTTTCCTTTTACAAAGGTTTTTCTTTTGTTTTGACTGTTGGTTCACAATTTTGTAACTGCCTTAACATGGTTAACACTGAAAAAAGCAAACCTGCTAAAATAAGTAGGGTGGCATTTCGGAAATTATCGAAGGAAAGGCGAGAACGAGGAGCCAATGTTGTAAAAGCGCTTGGCAGAGTGGATAAATTTTTCGCAAAATGTGTTTCAGGTTCGACTTCAAGTAGTATGGATGATATTTCTGCCAATGCAGCTATAGTAAAAGAAGTAAATACAGACGGGACAAAACTTAGAAATGAAGAAAAGCAAAATTGCCTGATTTCGAGTTAGACATTACAAAAACAAATAATCTTGTTAGTCATAGTCCTGCAGAATGGTGTGTCAATGAATCAACAATCGACATTCTCTTACAACGTGGCATTAATCAAAATGGTAACGGTGATTTTTCTAATTCAAGAAGATCAATAGGCGATAAAATTAGATATTTGAACAAAAATGTATTTTACCGAAAATTTTTAAATGGTGAATCAACTCTGCGTGATTTTCTAGTATACTCCTGTAGCAACGGTGCTGTTTCCTTATGCACCAAGTGAATTGTTTGGAGGTAAGGACCTGATTGCTGCTAATCGTATTCCAGATGGGAAAAATATTTCTAATATTTTATCTCATCAAGAGAATTTACTTGAACACAAAAATTCTGAGTTATCACTCTTAACAAGAAGAAAGTCACTTGGAACAATAAGTAATAATTTCGAATTATATGTTGAGACATTACATGTGCAGTGTGTTGAAACTGGTGTTTCGAGTAGTGAAGAAGCTAGCAAGTCATGGACTTCCCTTACGTGGACACGTTGAAGTATTCCATTCATTACATAATTGTCAATTTATGATGTCTCTTAAACTTCTCGCAAAGCACACTGAACGTTATCGAAATCCAGGGCAGAGACATACAAGTTATCTTTCTTCAACAAACTGTGATGAAATAATAGAGCTTCTTTCTAAACGAATAAAAAAAATTGTCGTAAGTGAAATGAAACAAGCCAAATATTTATCTGTAATAGTAGATTCTACTGTGGACATTTCACATATTGATTAATTATGTTTCGTATCAAGATATGTGAACGAGAATGGTGAACCTGTTGACCGTTTCCTTCTGTTTTTATCAAACCTGGGACGCAAGTCCGGAAACTTAGCTGAGGACCGTACTTAAAAGTCCTGTCTACAAATTGAATTGATATTACTGACTGTACACGCCAGTCATATGACAATGCAAACAATATGTCAGGAACCAACACTGGTTTGAAGACACGCATTAAAAGAACGAAATCCGAAAGCGCATTATATGCCTCGTGCGGCACGTTCTTTGAATTTAGTTGTCACTAGTGCTGAAAGCTGTTGTTGGGAAGCATGTTCATTATTCAGTGTAGTGCAAAACCTTTATAATTTTTTCTTTGCTTCTACACTGCACTGGGATAAACTTCTTTCTTTCATGAAACTAGGAAGCCAAACTGTAAAAAGTTTATCAAAAACACGTTGGTCAGCAAGAGAGGAAGCCTCTATAAGTCTACATGAAAACTGGGAGGGCTTTATCAATGCCCTCACACATTTTGCCGATAATACGTTTGTAAAACCACTTGTGCGAAATCAGGCTTCAGCTTTATTGAATCAACTAAGCAGTCTATAAACAGTATTCATGGTGACAGTTTGGAATGACATACACCAGAGATTTAATAGTGTAAATCTGAAATTGCAAAGTGTAAATATTGATATTAAAATAGTGCATGAATTATATTAATCACTTGTAGGATTTATTGCATCTAGTCGTAGCATGTTAGACTATTATGACAATAAATTCATGGAGATTGTGACTTATATAGGCTATGAATACACCTATAAGAGATCACAAAAACGCAAACTTCACGATGACGAAGAAGCGAACTCTGAAGAAATTTTTGTGACGGGAAGGGAAAAATTTAGAGTCGAAACATTTCTCCCAGTACTCGACAAATTATACGCCGAATTAGTGAGGAGGAAGGAAAGCTATAGAACACTGTTGCTTTCCTTCACAGTTTTCATTAATCTTAAGAACAGTTCACCTGACGATATTGCTGACGTGGAGCAAAACTCCAAGTACCATATGACGCAGATTTTGAGCCTTCCTTCTCTAGTGAATGTGTACATTTCGCGGAACTTTTGAAATCCTGTGAGATTAGTGATATACCAGTCGAAATCAGTAAATTTTTAGGAAAAGACAGGTTACAGTCCGTGTTTCTGAATGTTGACATTGTTCTTAGAATATTTCTATCTATGGCACTTACAAATTGTTCAGTAGAACGCTCGTTTTCGGCTCATAAAAGACTGGAAACGTACCTACGTTCTGCGTTGTCTGAGGAGAGATTGAACGCCTTGTCCATTCTTCACATCGGAGCCGACCTCCTAACTGATAACCGTCTGACTTAAGAAGATATGGTCAACAAATTTTCTGCCGTCAAAGGCAGACGCAAACTTTACTGACTAGTGAGTTTGTTTCTTTAATCATGTTAGTATGAATACATATTTAAGATTATAGTGTCATTTTTATTATAAATTAGAGCACAATCATTGGAGTTACAAACTGCGTATTACTTGTTTATTTTACAATTGCCGATGGCAGAACGCGGAACTAAACCTCGTTCACGAGCAGACGTGACCGGAGGCGCCCGACAATACTAAACAATATCCGAATGACCATGGCCTTTCGGCGCTGTACAGTCAAGTCATACTGATACTGTAGTATATTACAACTGATGCGTATTTTTGGCATCTGCTGAAATGTGTAATTATCACGTTATCGGAGAGTACGCTCAGATGAAAAAGTGTTAATAAATAACGTAGTTCAGTTCCGTCAATAAATACGTAAAAACTTTGCTAACGCCGTTAGAAATAGCTATGGTGGGAGCAGTAGCTCCACTACAAAAGTCAGAACTGTTTAGTCCTAACATGGATTAAACTTACTGTGTACACTTATTATGTATCATCTAACTACACAGACAGTAATACTTTACACTTTAACTATTAGATTATGAAACAAATTTGATTTTTCCACACTTGTCTGTAAAATTATGTAATAGCAAATCCGGTTCTGTGTTTGTTCGTCTGTATTTAGTTGTTAGTTCGTGCACCGAAATCTGTCTTTCATTTTCTTTTCTTACGCTTTCCTATAAATTCATGTATTAATATCGAACGGTTTTTTTATCTGCTACACATTCAAGTTATTAGATCGTAAAATGACAGTTTAATTTTAATTTTAAATTTCTAATGTATGACACGTTCGACTCAACTTTTAGATCGTAACATAACTTTTTCATTTTCATTTTCAACGGTTTCGTGTAAAAGAACATATTAAAAGTGAATGTATAAGTCTCCTACACGTTCTGCTGAATTTTTAGGCCATAAAAGAAAAGTTATTTTCCTTGTGCTCGTTTCTGTTGTCTTTCGACAGAAAAATGTGTTAACACAATACAGTTTTAAGTTTTTTTTAGCTCCTGCCGTACGCCAAGTACAGATCAGGAGCCATATTACATTCTGACTGAACGTGGCAAGACCGCTGACGCGTCCTTCAGAACAAAGAATCGCAGAGTACGGAAAATGCTCACAGCGCTCTCACCCAAAACGGCAATTGTGAAGTGATCGGGTAATAGTTATTATTTGAAACGTTTTTCTTTTTTGGGGGGGTGGGGGGAGAGCATACAATATGGTGTAACTAGGAGCGCAAAATTTTTAAATCCTCCACTGCGAATATTCTGGAATTTTTTTGAACAGAAATCGTATATTTATTCTCCTTCAATAAAATTTCTAACAAAATCTGTACATACAGTATGCTATTTTGTTTTCCTCGTTGCCGTTGATTTTACAGAAAGCAGGAAAGGTATATTTATGACATACACTATGTGATCAAAAGTATTTGGACACTCCCCAAAACATACGTTGTTCATATTAGATGCATTATGCTGCCACCTGCTCCTAGGTACTCCATATCATCGACCTCAGTAGTCATAAGACATCATGAGAGAGCAGAATGGGGCGCTCCGTGGAACTCACAGATTTCGAACGTGGTCAGGTGATTGGGTGTCACTTGTGACATACGCCTGTACGCGGGATTTCCACATTCCTAAACATCCCTGTTTCCGATGTGGTAGTGAAGTGGAAACGTGAAGCGACACTTACAGCACTAAGCATACAGGCCGACCTTGTCTGTTGACTGACAGAGACCGCCGGCTGTTGAAGACGATCGTAATGTGCAATAGGCAGACATCTATCCAGACCATCACACAGGAATTCCAAACTGCGTCTAGATCCACTGCAAGTACGATGACAATTAGGCAGCAGGTGAAAAAACATGGGTTTCATGGTCGAGCGGCTGCTCATAAGCCAGACATCACGCTGGTAAACGCCAAACAACGCCTCGCTTTGTGTAGTGAGCGTAATCATTGGACGATTGAACAGTAGAAAAACGTTGTGTGGAAATGAAGTCCCATGCCTCTTGACAGAGCGTAGGGGAACGACTCGGGAGATCCGGACTGCCGTACTAGGCAAGGTCCTGATAGAGGTAGTTTGCCGTTGCCTTCCTCCGACCGTAATGGTGATGAATGATGATGATGAAGACGACACAACAACATCCAGTCATATCGGGGCAGGTGAAAACCCCTGACCCCGCGGGAAATCGAACCCGGGACTCCGTACTCAAGAAGCGAGAACGCTGCCACGAGACCACGAGCGGCGGACAACGTTGTATGGAGTGACGAATAACGGTACACAATGTGGCGATCCGATAGCAGGGCGTGGGTAAGGCGAATTCCCAGTTAACGTCATCTGCCAGCGTGTATAGTGCCAACAGGAAAATTCGGAGACGATGGTGTTATGGTGTGGTCGTGTTTTTCATGGAGGGAGCTTGCACCCCTGTTGTTTTGCATGGCACTACTACAGTACAAGCCTACATTGATGTTTTAACCACCTTCTTGTTTCCCTTTGATGAGGAGCAATTTGGGGATGGCGATTGCATCTTTCAACACGATCGAGCACCTGTTCATAATGCACGGCCTGTGGCGGAGTGGCTACACGACAATAACATCCCTGTAATGGACTGGCCTACACAGAGTCCTCACCTGAATCCTAAAGAACACCTTTGGGATGTTTTGGAACGTCGACTTCGTGCCAGGCATCACCGACCGACATCGATACCTCTCCTCAGTGCAGCACTCCGTGAAGAATGGGTGTCACTCCCCAAGAAACCTTCCAGCACCTGACTGAACGTTTGCCTGCGACAGTGGAAGCTGTCACCAAGTTTAAGGGTGGGTCAACACCACACTGAATTACAGCATTACCGATGAGGGCGCCACGGACTTCTAAGTCATTCTCTACCAGGTGTCCGGATACTTTTTTGATCGCATAGTGTATGTTGAATTTTTCATTAGACTTAGGCGTAGGTCTCTGTCTGCTACCGACCTCAACAAAATTGATGTCACTTAGCACACTCATTTGCGATCGTGCTGCGCCAGCGAATAAGCCCGAATGAAATATGCACAACATTCCTGATATTTCACAAACGGTTTGAGATACGGAAATGACATTTTGGCAAATGGTAGCACGCAAAGACGAGAGTATTTTGTCATACTGTTATTACGCACAACTTCTATTTCTAACGTGTCATCCCACTGACCACAGACTTTTTCAATGAAAGGATGTAATTTTTAATGGTCATCGATAGCTGGTGAAACAAGAAACGCTGTGGTTATGGGACAACATAATTGAAGACATTACACATTTATTTTGTACTGTGCTTTTTTGTAAGATAGTGGCCTTATTTTTCCTCGATTTCACACTTAATAAACCATTGTTTCAGAATTCTCTTGCGATTGCATCTACAAAATGTATTATTAAGGTGAGACTATGTAAACTCCGCTGTTTTTTGCAAAAGAAGAACATTTTAACGTTGCAGCAAGAAAGTGTGAACGTTTTACTCAAAATTCGCCACTTATGATGCTTCTCTGAAAGTTAGAAACGGTTAACAAGTAATGCGAAAATAAATCGTTCCATTTTCGATGAAATACATTTTAGATACTAAGCAAAGAAGAGGTGGCAGATCTCTTTGAGCTGTCACCATTCAAGTGGGGGCATGGAAGGACGTCACTTAATACCTAGAAAAAAATGCGAGCATAGCCTTCGACTCAGAACGGCATTTCCCCTCCAGTGCTCGGCATTTCCGCTACATCACCTGCCTGCAACCCCCCTCAGTACTGCTCTCCTCATGCGTTCAAATGGTTCTAATGGTTCTGAGCACTATGGGACTTAACATCTGAGGTCATCAGTCCCCTAGAACTTAGAACAACTTTAACCCAACTAACCTAAGGACATCACACACATCCAAGCCCGAGACAGGATTCGAACCTGCAACCGTAGCGGTCGCGCGGTTCCAATAATGATTAAAATTTGGCGCATTGAAGAAATCAGTGAATCCGCCTTTACAATGAATTCGTCAGCTTCGGCGTACTCTCTGACACGTACCGAGGTGTCACCTATTTCTGATGCCTACGTTCCAAGCCAGTGAAAAGTGGCATTCATCCGCATCGTTGAGCGGCTGTTCTGTTACTGAAATGCTTTGCGCTCGTCCTTGTTCGCGATGTAAGAACATTTGTACGACTGTTTTGGCCCTGCTGAGTACTCTTCCCAGTAACATACAGTCTTTCTCCTCTTCCCTAACTTCGATGTACTTCCGGAGTGCCAAAATTAACAGGTTTTTAGATCGATCACTGCGCAACATGTTTTGTTTTTGCTGCCTCCGCTAGTGCTGTCGCACCGTACTGCACCGCGCATATAGTAGCAAAATGTTCCGCCGGTGGAAGTCGAGTCGCGCCAATCAAGTCCACAATACGGCTCTCGTCTAGGGTAAACCGTAGCACCCACCAATTTCCAACGAACTGTAAAAATAAATTAAAACCTTTCCGAAACTTGTTCTAGTTTTGACACTCCGCAAAAAGTGTAAAGAAAAAAAGATTGTTATTCACTACATTTCGGATGTAGAATTGCTGAAAATTTGGCATCAGACGTGACATTTTAATTTATTAACTTCACTGTTACTGACTCTATTGGCCAGAAGGTTTTGGACACGTTATCGATATGTACTACCGAAACCAACTCTAAAATTATGTTGTTCTGCGATTTATAATTTAGGAGATATGACGTGATAAATATTGAGTAGCGAGAAAAACTAACTCTTCTTAAGAGCTTAAATATTTCTCTATTTCGGTAGTACAGAATTTTTGTTGAATTAAAACAACGGTGTCGGAATACAGCTTTCGTATCACTTCATCATTGTCCAATTAAAAAAAAAGGAAACCATGATTTTCATTTTTTACGTTCCGACGTGCACCACCCTGAGCGTCCAGTAGCCCACATCGAACACGGAAAGAGGCAAAGGGTATTCCGCAGCGCGGTGCTATAATTTCCGCACCTAGGAAAATGTAACCAAGTTGTTCACAATATGAAAAGTCGGACCCGGTGTTGAAGTCGTAAAGCAGTTGCTTCGAAACTGATAAGTCGCGGAGTCGAACCCGGTCGGTCCACGGAAATTTTTCAGTCTCCATTCAACCTTACCTTCACATCTCAACGATGTGAATATTCGCGAGGAACGACACGTGTTTCGGTTTCCACATTAAACTGGAGCTCCCCTTTCTCCGGTACGACTACTGGGGGATGGGTTAGGAACACACAAGTGATCAGTGTGGTGTCCAATTGAAAGACTTGCACCAGGTCGATGGGAAACATCAAATTATTATTGTTGCCCTACGAGAAAAGGAAGCCAAGACAGCCACGTGAGTAGTCAAAAAGTTGCCACATTTTTCACTGAGAAAGTACACTACAGGCCATTAAAATTGCTACACCACGAAGATGACGTGCTACAGACGTGAAATTTAACCGACAGGAAGAAGAAATTGTGATATGCAAATGATTAGCTTTTCAGAGCATTCACACAAGGTTAGCTCCAGTGGCGACATCTACAACGTGCCGACATGAGGAAATTTTCCAACCGATTTCTCATGCACAAACAGCAGTTGACCGGCGTTGCCTGGTTAAACGTTGTTGTTCAAAAATGTTCAAATATATGTGAAATCTTATGGGACTTAACTGCTAAGGTCATCAGCCCCTAAGCTTACACACTACTTAACCTAAATTATCCTAAGGACAAACACACACACCCATGCCCGAGGGAGGACTCAAACCTCCGCCGGGATCAGCCGCACAGTCCACGACTGCAGCGCTTAAGACCGCTCCGCTAATCACGCGCGGCGAAACGTTGTTGTGATGCCTCGTGTAAGGAGGAGAAATGCGTACCATCACGTTTCCGACTTCGATAAAGGTTGGATTGTGGCCTATCGCGATTGTGGTTTATCATATCGCGACATTACTGCTCGCGGTGGTCAAGATCCAATGGCTGTTAGCAGAATATGGAATCGGTGGGTTCAGGAGGGTAACACGGAACGCCGTGCTGGATCCCAACGACCTCGTATCACTAGCAGTCGAGATGATCCGCATAGCTGTAACGGATCGTGCAGTCACGTCTCGATCTCTGAGTCAACAGATGGGGACGTTTGCAAGACAACAACCATCTGCACGAACAGTTCGACGACGTTTGCAGCAGCATGGACTATCAGCTCGGAGACCATGGCTGCAGTTACCCTTGACGCTGCATCACAGATAGGAGCGCCTGCGATGGTGTACTCAACGACGAACGTGGGTGCACGAATGGCAAAACGTCATTCTTTCGGATAAATCCAGGTTCTGTTTACAGCATCATTATGGTCGCATCCGTGTTTGGTGACATCGCAGTGAACGCACATTGGAAGCGCGTATTCGTCATCGCCATACTGGCGTATCGCCCGACATGATGGTATGGGGTGCCATTGGTTACACGTCTCGGTCACCTCTTGTTCGCATTGACGACACTTTGAATAGTGGACGTTATATTTCAGATGTGTTACGACCCGTGGCTCTACCCTTCATTCGATCCCTGAGAAATCCTACATTTCATTGTCATTTGTACTTATAATAGCAAACAGTTCTGATTTTTTCCTCTGAAGTGACTAATCATGACTATTTCAAATAAACTTGTTTTTTCACTAGAACAGCGCATTTCTGTTGTTAGGCAGAGTGAAAAACGTAAATTTAACGTCAGTCGGCGAGTGAGTTTAACTTTGGAAAAAGTCAAATACAGGATATAATTGCAAATCGCGGTAGGTATGTTAAGGAATGGGAAGAAACCCCCAACAAAAGTTCAAAGAAGAGACGGTGCAAACCATTTTAAGACGTTAGTAATGCTGTTTTAGAGTGGCTTAATAGAGCACGCACCAAAAGATTGCCTATTAGTGGACCGATACTACAAGAAATCGCTCTTAACTTTGCTCCTGGTCTAGGAATCCCTAATTTCAATGCAGGCAACAGTTGATTGGATCGATTTCATGTTCCACATAGTATTGTTTTCAGAGCGGGTAGTGGAGAAAGAGCAGACGTTAGTCAATATGTTGTATCAGACTGAAATTCGGGACTTAGTCTAATTACAAGTGGCTATTCTGATAGTGACACTTAGAACGTAGATAAAACTGGCCCAGACAAAACTCTGTGAAGGGTGATCAGTGCAAAGACGGAAAAACTGGCGAAACAAAGATTAACGACCGGTGTTTGTGTGAACAACTTCGGCGGTGAAAAAGAACCACAAGCGATGCGCACAGAAAATCGTCCATGGTGCTTCAAAAAAAATGACATTTTCTTGCTTGGTGTCTCTTGGCATGAAAATAAAAATTTTGGCTGGTGTGTGACGTTTTTAGTTCTCGGATGAATAAATTAAATTAAAAAATGAGCATTCAGAAACATAAAATCCTACTTTTCGTAGATCATGCACCATATCACTGCAGCGAAAAATTCTCAATTGTGGAAGCAAAATTTTTTCTTGCCAGCAACAGATCGTGTGTTCAGTTTCTTGAGCAATGAATTATCCGATCTTTTAAAATAAATTACCGAAAGAAGCTTCTGAGTTCCCTAGTTGCGAAAATGAGTGACGCCACATCCTTGTATGATCTAGCTAAGTCTGTGACCGTAGGTGATGCGTGATGGTGTCAGCTAGATTAAAAGTGCGTGGAACAAAGTGAAAAACTAAGCAATTAGAAAATGCTCCATTCATTATGGTTTTCAGTCTTCACAAAATGTGGAAGCTGGAGGAGAAGAGTGTGGCGATGCATCAGTAAATATCCTCAGTTACCCGTGCTATGCTGCCAATATTGGAAAGCACATTTCTACAGTGAATGAAGAAATTGAATGCTTCAGTAGTGGTGGTGAAACATCCGCTTTGAAAAATTAATGAATTTCTGTGCTGATAAACCTCTTACGTTATTTGATTTTCAAACAGCTGAGCAGAACTGAATGTACTCATACATTTTTCTATTTACTTATTCTGATCAACACTAAACTGACACACAATATTTTTAGCGCAACGAAATCTGACTTACAATAATTCCTACAAAAGAATGGCCCTGACTAACAATAACCTATACCTTTCAAGAATCACTTACCTCACAAAAGTCTTCGTTACTCGAACTACTGCAGTACAGCGTGCGCCGATACTGCCAGCCGAATAAAAGTTTCTAACTACTGAAGGCACTAAATACTGATAGGCTTCTCGCTTCCCACGCCCGGGTTCCAGGGTTCGATTCCCGGCGGGGTCAGGGATTTTCTCTGCCTCGTGATGACTGGGTGTTGTGTGATGTCCTTAGGTTAGTTAGGTTTAAGCAGTTCTAAGTTCTAGGGGACTGATGACCACAGATGTTAAGTCCCATAGTGCTCAGAGCCATTTTTTTACTGATAGGCATAGTTAGCAAATGAAAGATTTTGATAGAGAACAAACAATGTATTTACCTTAATAGTATTCAAAATTCACTATATATATCAGTTCATGACATCCAGTCTTACAAATTTCGTTTTTCTGACGGACACACATCCAGATCGTCCGCTCTCAAAATTCTGCCATATCTCTCCCCACATCCACCACTGCTGGTGGCTCACCTCCAACTGCGCAACGCTACGCGCTGTTCACATCCAACTGCCCAACACTACAATAGCAAACATTCCAACAATTCAAACTAGCCACAGACTTCACACAGTAAAGCCAGTGATTTTCATACAGAGCGCTACGTGGCGTTACCAACATAAAAACCTAAACAGTCTACCTACAGTGGTAACTGGGAAGATGTCGTTGTGGAAATGAATCCAGATCCTCAGCGTAGTGACAGCCAATAGAAAAAGTGTGGGCAGATGCCCTTTTCCTCGTATTTTACTATGTACACGATTAGGTACATGCTGTATTGTTATTACGATTATTAATACAGGGTGTCTGAAAAGTCTTTCCGTGATTACATAAATTGATAACTCAGGCTAGAAGTAAGATACAAATATGAAACTGGTGTCTAACTGTTTACAAACAATCAAAGTTTTTTTCACACATCAGTAATCTTCCACATGAGCACCCTTGGTAGCACGTAGCACATCTAGGCGATATTCAATTTCTGTCCACACATTAGCCAACATCACTGGAGGGATCGATTCAACGACTGTGGTTATCCGTTGCCGCAGGGTTTCAAGATCTGGTACACGTGTTCGATAGACCTCGTCCTTGACATAAACCCATAAAAAGAAGTCTAATGGGGTTATGTCAGGAGAGCGTGGAGGCCAAACCGTTGGCCCATCACGACCAATCCATCGCCCAGGAAAGGTCATATCGAGATAGGCACGGACGTGCAAACCCCAATGAGGCGGTGCACCGTCTTGCTGAAACAAGACATCGGGGTGATACTGAAGCAGCTGAGGAACAGTATACAGTTACAACATGTCCAGATCCACTGCAGATGTGATGGTAGCCTCAGCGAAGAAGAATGGCCCGATAATTCGATCGTGCGATAAGGCGCACCAAACATTCACCTTTGGACTGCCTCTGGTGCACTCCATGACCTCGCCAGGAGTTTGTGAACCCCAAATGCGTACAGTATGGCGATTCACTACTCCACTGACAAAAAAGGTCGCTTCATCGGAAAAGGCAATTCGTCTGGGATAACCATCATCGTCCTCAATACGTGATAGCATTTTGACCGCAAAGTCACATCGACGTGTACTGTCATTGGGCAACAAGGCCTGAACGATTTGCACTTTGTATGCACCAAACAATAAACGTTTGTATAAAATGTCATGGAGAGAGCTTTTTGGCATCTGTAATTAACGTGAAGCCCTGCGCACCGATTTCTTCGGACTTCGCAGAAAAGTCTGCCTTACAGATTCCACCCTGTCAGCTGAGGTTCTTGGTCGACCAGATCCTGTGTTCTTGAACTTCTCGTACCAGGCTTTAATGCTCTTGACATCAGGTGGATTCCTTCCAAATGTTGTCTGGAAGTGTCTCTGCACTGTGTTGGTGATTGTGTCTCATGGTATCACAGGACACACTGTGCCTTCTCCTGATTGGTTAACATGGCTTCTTGGGCACTGCACCTCATCCACTACTTACGTACTGCGAACCTAAAACAGAAAAAAAACTGTGATAGTAGTGAACAATTCGACATAAGTTCCATATTTGTATCTTACTTCTAGCCTGAGTTATCAATTTATGCAATCAGGTAAAGTTTTTTTGACACCCTGCACATCAAAAGAGTTTGTTTTCCATTGTAGCAGTTGTTTTCATTAAAGGTGTTTAAATGATTATGGTTAGAATCATATTTTACCTTGATCACCGTTTAAGAAGATCACCGCTCCAAATGACCATATTTCACAAAAGTACAAGTGGTCGGCTTAAAGAGGTTTCTCTGTAGTAAATTAACTGACCCGTTACACATCATAGCGAGTGACAGCAATTACCATCATGGAAACCAGCAAGTCATTCACCAGCTGGAATTCATGCAACAAAACATTTTCAAGACAATCCTCGGTTACTGTTGTCGTAGTCAAGCGTATCACGACACACTTGAAAATCGAATTGCAGTTGTTACTCAACTGATGGAAGCTCAAAAGGCTCCGAAAATGATTACATTAGAGAGAGCGGTTTTTAACCAGACGATTCCATCACGATTGCAAACAGATTCCTCACTTGGTATTAACGAGCGGAAATGTCGCGTTAGCATTTAGCCGGCTCATGTAACAGAATGGCACTCTGTGAATGGCGGCCGAGGAACAAAGCGGCCAGCGCCGGTTCTCGTTTACGGAACAAAACGGCCTCGTGGAGAAGTGGAGGGGCGGGCCTAATTAAAAACCCGCAGGACGACTAGCATCGATTATTGACATCGATGTCAGAGCGTCCGGCGACAAAGGGACCTGTCTCACCGCGCTTTGTCTAGCGCAAGGTGACGACGTTCATTCAACACAAAGAGGTACCGCTGCCTGCGTGACGGATGCTAATGAATATGCAGCACGAGGGGAGTTTGCGTGTGTGTGTGTGTTTGTGCGGGCGAATTTCTACACAGAAGCATAGCTGGGGAACTGACGCGCGTCTGTAAGCTGAGAATGGACTCTTGTTTCTCTATTGTGTGTAAACTGAGCCATATTAAAGGCTAGCTGTTACTTGCTGCTGTGCTCGCGTATCAGAAATTTTGTAATGGTGAGTGACGGTGAGTAAGTAGTTCTAGATATGGTTCTCGGGTTTACCGTCCGATTTTATTGTTCTATCTCTACCAGAACTCTCCAGCTAAGCCATCCGCATTTATAAATTTAGTGTGAAAGTATGGATTAAAGACGTTGAGGATTGTACAGGCATTGTATTCTAGCTGTTACCCACGGCTGCGTTCGTGTATCAGTAGAATGAAATGAAATGTGCGTATGGCCTTATTGGTCGGGAGACCCCGGTTGAGGTGTTTGGAAGCTCGATGCAAGTCTTTATATTTTACATCACTTCGATGATTTGCATGCCGATAACCATAAAATGATGATGAGGGCAGCAAAGCGACTCACGCAAGAACTGAAACAAGGAACCCATGATCGACAACCGCATGACCACAGCTGTTCACGCAAATTTGAACGCAACCAAGAAGTTACAAGCGACGCGTGGCGCTTAGCTGTTGAAATGTGACGGGCTTGTGATTGATATTACTATGAATTAAACACGTAGAAAATTCTACAAGCATTCTATTCATTATGTTGAATCGTATTACGTAGAACATTTCAAACAATAAAAGAATTTTCACAAATATGATAAAGTTCAAAAGACAAAGTGTAAACAGCATTGGTTTACAAAGAGTAATTATTGTTCCATATTTGACGATGTGTTCTTCAAATCAGTAAAGAGGGTGTTCAAAAAGTCTTTCCGCAGTGTCGTATGATAGTTAGCCGCGCGTGCTGTATGCCGCAGTGAATAGAGAGGGGTCCAAAAAAAAGTATCCACTGTTTAAAAGTCCATAACTGGCAAACTAATTGCCGGAGTTGTCTCATCTTTGGTACTGTAATAGTTTGTAGTTCCGGCAATAGCCACACAAGCGTTGTATTGCGTTGATTTGTTTTGTCAGATTACAGTCGCCAGATAGTGTTTTGTTCTTAGTTGCACCTAGTTACTCGAGTAAAACATGGCTCGCGCAAGGCTTACAATCGATAAAAGGAAGTCAGTTTTGAAGTGGTATTTTAAGTACGAAAACATTAATGAGGTTCAACGGCAATGGCGAAATGAGTATCAGACAGAGCCACCGACACGTTTAACGATTCGTCACATTCGAGAACCGGGGCTTGATTGGGCCATTCTTCTTTGACGGCACAGTTACCGGTGAGGTGTACCTCAAGAAGAGTTCAGATATCCATTTTACCTGCCATTCGAGACTTGTATGGAGACGGAAGAGTTCACTTTCAACAAGATGGTGCCCCAGCCCACTACCAAAATCTTGTTAGGGAGTATCTCGACGAAAATCTACCAGCAAGATGGATAGGCCGTAGAGGTGCTGTGGAGTATCCACCACGTTCCCCAGACCTAACTCCTCTGGACTCTTACCTGTGGGGAACGCTAAAGGATGCCGTTTATCGACAAAAGCCACGCACATTGGATGAACTTGGAGAATGCATCGTACATTCATACGCAAATATCCAACTGATTACGTTGCAGTCAGTAGTTCGTGCTGCAGTTCGGCGGCATCGTTTGTGTGTGGATGTTAATGGTGACCATTTCGAACACCTACAGTGATATCTTTAAGTTGGACTTTAAGCTACACTTTCACCAAAAATAAGACAACTCCGCCAATTAGTTTGCAAGTTATGGACTTTTAAGCAGTGGATACATTGTTTTTGGACCCCTCTGTATTCTGGCTGTTACCCACGGCTGCGCTCTTGTATCAGTAGAATGAAATGAAATGAAATGTGCGTATGGCCGATTGAGATGTTTGGAAGCTCGATGTAAGTCTTTTCATTTTACTCCACTTCGATGATTTGCATGACGATGACCATAAAATGATGACAACAAACGCATCAAAAAAGAAGAAAAAGCGACTCAAGCGAGAACTGATACTAGGAACCCATGATCGACAAACAGCAACGATAACCGCATGACCACGGACTGTTCACGCAAATTTGAACGCTTAGCTGTTGAAATGTGACGGGCTTGTGATTGATATTAGTATGGGTTAAACACGCAGAAGATTCTGCAAGCATTCCATTCATTACGTTGAATCGTATTACTTAGAACATTTCAAACAATAAAAGAATTTTCACAAATATGATAAAGTTAAAAAGTCAAAGAGTAAATAACATTGCTTTCCAAAGAGTAATTATTGTTCCATATTTCACGCTGTGTTCTTCGAATCAGTGAGTATACGTATTGTATTACACACTTTCCAAAGTAGCTTATGTTTTTCCTCTGCGTTCAAGCTATCTACATACCAAATTGTATGAAAATCGCTTCGCTGGTTTAGTCGTGAAAGCGTAACATACAGAGGTACTTCCGCATTTATATTATTACTATGGATGCGGATGTACTGATGTCTGGGCTGAAGACGTGCGGGGACACCATCAGGTGAAATTCTGTGACTGGTAACACGAAAAGAAATAGCTTTTAGAGTTTGTTCGAATGAAAAGTCAATTTTCAGCATTTATGGTTTGTGTAATGTGTGAGTGTGTATTAAACCGGCGACCTAGAAACAACGGAGAGGCTTCGTCCCGCCATGGCCCACCCCACAAGAGGCCACAGCAGTTCACCCACCCCACCGCTATCCCACACCGAACCCAGAGTTACAATGGACCAGTGGACCCCCATCCCCACCGGGACGTCTCATACTAGACGAGAGTAACTCCAAATGTTTGCGTGGAAGAGTAATTACGGTGTATGTGTACTTGGAGACAGGGTTTGCGCAGCAATCACAGACGTAGTGTAACTGAGGTGGAATAAGGGGAACCAGCCCACATTCGCTGAGGTAGATGGAGACCGCCTTAAAAACCATCCACAGGCTGGCCGTCACGCTGGACCTCGACCCTAATCCGCTGGGCGGATTCGTGCCGGGGACCGGCACGCCGCCGGCCACTGCGGTCGAGTGGTTCTAGGCGCTCCAGTCGGGAACCACGCTGCTGCGGTCGCAGGTTCGAATCATGCCTTGGGCATGGATGTGTGTGCTCTCCTTAGGTTAGTTAGCTTTAACTAGTTCTAAGTCTAGGGGACTGATGACCTCAGATTTAAGTTCCATAGTTCTTAGAGCCATTAGAACCAATTTTTTGAACCGGCACCCCTTCCGGCTCGGGAAACAGAGCTAGGCTAGGCGGGCGGGCATTTATGGTTTGCTAGTCTATTGTGTAAGGGTTTGTTACGCAAATGTGAGACTTAAGGAACTAATTAGATTAATAGGATTCCACAAGATTTATAAGCATGATTATGAGCAAATATATTAAAGAAAGAGCAAAAAGCTTATACTTGAGATGCTCTCGACTTTAGTGAGCAGCACCAACCTTACTTTTCACTTGAACGGCATCACGTGAAATATAAAAATGTGTTAATTCATTACGTATTTTGAATAGGATATGTGTACTAAAATGTTGTTTTGCTCTGTTTGTTTTTGTCGTGGGAGGAAAATGCCGGAAAAGTGATCTAACGGTTCTGCCGACGCAGCAGTCTGCATTGCTGGTCCCTAAACGAAAGGGGCCTACGGTTCGCGACAACATCATTTTGAAATCTTCTCAGTGCATTCTGACTAAATGAGCGTCTCAAACTGACTTAGGTATAATAGTTAGCTCACGAAAGGTGTTCAACATGTAATGATCATTGTATATTATATTAACGTGTTTCCAATAAAAATTGTGTTAACGTAAATGTGTGTTGACTAATTATGTTGAGTAGTGCAGCGGTCCTATCAACAAGCACAGAAGAGAGTTTTAATTTTACTCATTTCTGAATAACAGTGACATACCTATGAGTGATATGTAATTGGAAGAAAGACTTCAATTTTGGATTTTATTGATTAGTTAACTCTTCTTTGGAAGTATTAGTGAGCAGTAATTGTTGCAAAGTACACTGACACCAAAAAAATCACATCCTCGCAAAGTAATTATGTAGAATAAAGAAGTATCGGGAACACATTTTTCTAGTAGCATATCTAAGAGATTAACATTGCAAGATGTAATCGCGAGATAAGATATCGAAAATGTGAAATGCTGGTACATTAATAACCACCAAAATATTGAATGCAAATGTGCAAATGCGCATCCATTATGTTGTACAGGTGTCGGACGTCAGTTTGTGGGATGGGATGTAGAGTAAAGAAATATCGGGAACACATTTATCTAGTAACATATCTAAGAGATTAACATCGAAAGATGTATTCGCGAGATAAGATATTGAAAATGTGAAATACTAGTACATTAATAACCACCAAAATGTTGAATGCAGATGTGCAAACGCGCCTCCACTGTGAGTACAGATGTCGGATATCAGTTTGTGGGATGGACTTCCAAGCCCGTTGCACTTGGTCGGTTAATGCAGGGACGGTTAATGCTGTTTGTTGGTCACACTGGAGTTTTCGTTTCAAAATGGTTCAAATGGCTCTGAGCACTATGGGACTTAACATCTGTGGACATCAGTCCCCTAGAACTTAGAACTACTTAAACCTAACCAAACTAAGGACATCACACACATCCATGCCCGAGGCAGGATTCGAACTTGCGACCATAGCGGTCACGCGGTTCCAGACTGAAGCGCCTAGAACCACACGGCCACACCGGCCGGCTACGAAAGTGGCATGTATGCGAGCGTTGTACTGTTGGAAAACACCCCCTAGAATGCACAATGGCACAGCAACCTTTCTTGCTTGGTGCTACCTGTCAGTTACGATATTGTACTGCAGTAAAGCAAAGCTGCCGTACACCGTATAGTTCCGATGATATAATCAATACGGAGGTTCAGTTTTAACGGTCGATTGTCGAGAGCGCAAGCGCATTGGTAGTAGTAGTTTTAGAAGTATTCATGATTATAAAAACTTCCTTATCACGGTCTTGTTTATTATTTTATCGACATAGCAACACAAAGATATTCAGTTTCTGTCAAGTTTCCACAGCAACTGATCTTCAGTCCTAATAACACCTAATGTTGGAACAGATTATGATTTTTCACTAAAAAAGTCACAGACTCACGAAGTTTTACTTTTAAAGAATAATTAGCTTTTGGACTAGTTCCAACTAATACTTTTGCATGGTTAGTATGATCTTCCACTTTAAAGTTGCATTTAATTTAAGTTACAATATCCAGTGAATTTAGTGTAGTGGTCTGCTGCAGCTGCGCTTCAAGTACAAAGATGATCTTTGACTGTTGATTTATAACTGTCTCCTGAAAACTTATTTTGGCCGTAATTTTATAAACCCTCGTTTCTGCAATGTTATGAATTTAGATTTATCTTTTGTATGCCTGCTAATGGAAAACTCAGCATCCTAATGGCCGTGAGGTATAGTCCATAAAATATCGCGTCCGTGCTGTTGAGAGGTACTTAAGTAAATAAATTAGTGAAATCAAAGTGAACTAGAAATTAGAATATAAATGGAAAACTTGGTTTAGTTTGGAGAGTTACATACTGGCACACAGCGGGCACAACAGCAGAACAGAAGAGACAATGACTGTGAAGTCAGCAAGTTCCACATAAGCGGGCGCTGTCGATTCAGCCGTCAGGGCATCGCCCCACCGGCTCACGTGTTTCTTAGTTGTCGCATGTGAGCAAAGGCCCTCGCCTACATTCCAAGAGCCATTGACCGACGTTAAGAAGATTCTTCGAGAAGCTTTCCAACGTGACGGAAGAGGCAATGACCGGCTCACGTGTTTCTCAGTCGTCACATGCAATCAAAGGCCCCCGCCTACATTCCAAGAGCCAATGACCGACGTTAAGAAGATTCTTCGAGAAGCTTTTCAACGTGACAAAAGAGGCAATGGCCGTGAAGTCGTTCACCTCCAGTGAACTGAAGTGAATAAATACGCGAGACGCAGTGGGCCCGACACATGAAGACAGATGAAGACGGGGACGAAGACGAAGACGGAGACGGGGACGGAGACGAAGACGAGAGACGAAGGAAGAAAAGAAGAGTAGCAGTAGTTTTCAGTCAGTTTCGGTGCTGAAGACCGTCATGCAAGAAGAGACTGCATCATGCACAGACGCACCAAGTCCGCCGCTGTAAGGGAATAGCAAGCAGCAGCCGCGGCGCCAGAAGACAGAAGTTAAAAGGTATTTGAAGTCTGATTTTTACGTACCCGGGTGACTCGTGAGGACGGGAAGGAGACGGCCTCACCTCAGCAGTCACCTGTGAGCTGGTATGAAGACCTGACAGCCGAAGACTGGCAAGCAGGAGTCCGTGGTTCGAGTTCGGGACACTGGCCTTGCCCCGCCGCGCCGCTCCGCTGGTCGACGCACAACACACGCGGCCGCTTAGAGAAGAGAAACACTGGGACGCCACACCCAAGGTATCATCCGATGCACGACTTCGCTCGCAATAATTAAACGGGCCACCTCGCGCTGCGCGTCTCCAGTCAACTGGGCGAGACGGCGACACGAGATACACACCGCTACGCGTAATCAGACGCCGCCGCCGCCGCCGCCGCCGCCGCCGCCGCTGCCGCAGCAGAAGACTTCAGAAACGACACAGCTGCCGCTCTCCGAACCAGAACATCCCGTAAGATACAGTTGTACAAATCTTCAATAAAAGTTATCTTATGTAAAAATGATGCTTCATTCGACCTCATACCCGAGCCAAGGAAGAACCCACCCTGCCCACATGTTGTTAAGAGAGAAAAGTTAATTTATTTAATATTTTCACCCTGACAGAATGCTTTAGAATGCTCATCCTGACAATTGACAGCATCAAAAGAGAAAACCCAGTTACATTGAGTGACAGAAGTGTCACATTTAGTAACACAACTGTTACAGTGCATTCAATATACCTAAAATAGCATTATCCCGTATAATTTTACCTCCCATTTCATTAAGTTCACTTCAGCTGTATAAAATCAACTTAACTTAATCCACAATATATTCCACTCAGACTCAATTCGTAACAATTATCGTCATATAAACTTTTCGACTGAACACTTCAAAATTAATAACTTCACTTTTTATCCACTTTATTACAGTGAAATCATACATGTACAAATAGCCGCTTATCAAACATTAACAACGTGGATGAGTAAGATTGCATCCATTCGTGACTAAAGCGGAACATGATTTCTGTCGATCTCTATAATATCAATTCCATACAAAATATTTTTCTTTTTGTAACATTCTTCTTTTCTTCCATTATTACGGCAAGGTTGGGTGAGTCACTTGGGGACGTCTTCTTTGGAACTCAACCGTCGTTGTTAGGTTTCTAATTGCCAGTAACTCTGACTATGTGACGACCAGAAGACCCATCCTGCCGGCCGCGGTGGCCAAGCGGTTCTAGGCGCTTCAGTCCGGAACCGCGCGACCACTACGGTCGCAGGTTCGAATCCTGCCTCGGGCATGAATTTGTCTGATGTCCTTAGCTTAGTTAGGTTTAAGATGTTAAGTCCCATAGTGCTCAGAGCCATTTGAACCATTTTGAAGACCCTTCCTTCCGTCATTGCCACACCCCCGCTCGTATCATGCAACAGAAATAAACACAAACATTTCTTCCAGTATTATAGTTGTAACTTCAAAGTGTAAAAGTCATTTTACTTTATCTAAACATTATAACAAACCTACAGCTACTTACATCCCATGTGCCA